>NW_022204911.1:0-35205 GCF_008831285.2 Nymphaea colorata | reverse complement strand
AGGGTATATATATATATATATATATTAATTATATATATATATTTCTCTCTTTCTAAAATCTTTTCCATGTCCCTCTTTCTCTTTCTAAAATCTCGTTCTCTCTCTCTCTCCCCTCTGATTTAAAGTCCTCTTTATCAATTTTCACACACAACACACACACACACACATATATATATATATATATATATATATATATAGTATATTATATATATATCTTTCTCCATCTCCTTCTTTCTCTTACTAAAATTTATTTCCCTCTGTCATTTTTCTCTATTTTTTTGGCTTAAAATCATATTTTATGAATGATCATACATGTAAGTGTGTGTGTATATATATATAATTACACTTGGGCATTTTTTTAGTATTATTATGTACAAAGTCAAGAGCAACTTATGCAGATAAAGGGTTACACTTGGACGAAAGCCAAAACAACCTACTCAATTAAACGGTTAAACCTGAACTGAATCTTGGCAAACCCATACAGGTAAGAGGTTATGCCTACAACAACTCAAATAACCAATCAAGCAAGTGGTTAAACTTGAGATGTCATTCTAAACATGTTTTTGTTTTCAAAATTTCAAGTGCTCGTCTTTGCTGCTAAGCAAAGGGTATATATATATATTTTCTCTCTTTCTAAAATCTTTCTCCATTCCCTCTTTCTCTTTCTAAAATCTCGTTCTCTCTCTCTCTCTCTCCCACTGATTTAAGTCCTCTTTTATCGATTTCACACACACACATATATATCTTTCTCCATCTCTTCTTTCTCTTCTAAATTTATTTCCCTCTCCGTTTTTTCTCTATTTCTTTTGGCTTAAATAATCTTTTATGAATGATCATACACTTACGTGTGTGTGTGTGTGTGTGTGTGTGTGTGTAAGTCATTTTCTCCTAAATCACTTCCTCTCTCTTTTTCTTCTTTCTTTTTTTTTCTGTTTCACTCATCCAAAAGTCTCTTGATAAGACCTAAAATTTTTCATTTTTATTTATCGACTTTATTAAGACCAAACTCAAGTAATGACCTAATGTTAAAACCATGCTTGATGATTTATCGACTTTATTCATGTGTTTGGTTGGTTAATTAAGAAGGAGAGAAAGAAAAGAAAATAATAAATAAATAAACATGTGATAATGTAAATCCAATTCTTCCAAAATTAAAGGGATTGAGATAGAAATGAAAATGGTTGGTTTTTTCTTTTTCTTTTCTATCCAAACAATTTTTAACCATCTTTTCTTTCCTTTCCTTTTCCTCCTCATTTTCTTCCCCTCCCTTTCCTTCCCTTTCATTGTCATCCCTCCCTTCCCTTTTCCTTTTGTCCATCCATACAGCCGCGTAAGATCCCCATCCAAAGCCAACAATTCTCCATCATTGCATTAGTCCAGGAAGAGACAAGTCAGTAAGTGATAGTTAAGGAAGGAGGAACCACAGTGAGGAAGGAGAGGAAACATGTTTTACTGGAAATGCAGCTTGAAATGGAGAACAGAAAGAGCAAATTGCAGTCAAGGAGGAGTTAGAAGCAGTAAAATCTTAGCATTCCCATCCATTGGATTGATGAAAATTAATGCCAATAGTTCCTGAATATATATATATAGATATATATATATATATATAAGAGAGAATGAAAAAACAACAAACAAACTTAGCATTAAAAAAGTTCCACTAATTCTAGTTAATTAGCTTCCCCTCCTGTATATCGCTGCAGTGCTAAGGGTGATGCCACCAGTTCTTGATTCATGGCCTTTAATGGGAGGCAGCTAGCGAGTATGCATTCTCCTGCTCTCACTCGATCATGGAACTTGCTTCTTTTACTTCCATCATAGAGCTTGTTAGTTTGATCCAGTTGAAGATGCCGAAGAAGAAGATGATGTGTCATCTACAGAATAAAGCTCACATATTGTGTACTCTACCTGTTCATTGCACAATTCCAAGTACCATTAGTTCAACACGGTTTAAACGAAGAGTGAAAACCAAATTTTCCTTCATTCTTCCATTGCTTTCAAGAATTTAAAAAACCAGTAAAAGAATTGCTCTTCCGGGTTGAGCATATGAGCAATTATACTAATTGGATCAAATATGCTCGATTTCTTTTTGGTGGTAGCAGGAGAGTAATGTCTAACTGGGTCCGATCGGATATTGTGGACCTTCTTGCCCATATAATTTTTTTTTATGGTTGAAAAATGCTCGGGTCTCAGTTTCATAATTAGGAATGTTTGATTACTTTAGACTGTAGATCTAGGGATTTGATCCGACATGGTTGTTAGTATAACAAAAGTTTCACCCTAAGTCCATGGTTTATCAAACTAAGGATAGTACACTAGAGGTCCACACTTGAGATAATTATTTGCTTGTTGCGTTGTAAAACGTTCTTGTCCAAAATATAGAGGGAGAGTCTACAAATATTAAATCCTGACAATCGTAATTCAGAGTAGATCAAATGCAGTCGCACACCACCTTGTATCGTACTTAGATAGGGATGTCCATATATCCAATTTGAATCAGATATCCAACCGAACCATTCCGAAAGAATAGGATATGAAAAAAACACTTCATATCTGATTGAAAAAGCGGATTGAATTCAGATATGAGAAGTGGCATCTGATCGGATTCAGATTCAGATATACATAAAAATTTGATTGAATTTGGATCCAAACTTAGATCTGATTTAATTTTAAATAAATATCTTATATCCAATGCTCTTGCATTTTGAAGATCAATCAGATTCAGTACAAAATCGGATTCAGATTCAAATATATGTAAAAGTCGGATTTGAATTTGGATTCAGATATAACTTTTCTTAGTTCACATTTGAATCCAAATAAGTGAATATCAGATTAAGGGTATATTCGGTTTGAATTTGATCTGTTGACATCTCTATACTTGCGGTTTGTCTTGGGTGACATCCCTAAATGTCATTCTAGAGGCAAAATGTTGTTGCCTTCAAAACAGTGTTTAAGGCATGTTTGGGGTGACAGTCCAAATTAGGTCCATGAAAAACTTAGTATTTGACAAAACACCATTCGCCAAAGGGAGTAAATAATTATTAATTAGAAAATGCCATTTTCATGTTGGTATCCAAGCGCGTATTCTAATTTAAAATTGGTTAAAATCCATGTCATAAAACAGAGCATACCAAATGTCATTTTTTGAAGTTGTCATCCAAACAAAACCATAGTCTCTTCCTAACAATGTAAAAATGGTTCTAATCTCCATAAAAAAAACTGTACACAACTAACTTACCTTGATTTGCCTAAATCTAGAGAAATCATGCATTTAGGAACTCTTGTTTGATCATTGTTTTAATAAATTCATGTATTATGATGAATCCAACATCTAATTTTTATATGATTTAAAATGCAGTTGAAGATGAGGGGATGTATTGTGGGAATTATAGCAAACATATTTTTTTTAGCTATCCGTATATTGATATGGCCTTTATATGCAAGTTCCATATGAATGCAAATGCATGCACAATATGCACATGGACACACAAAGTATGGGCCAGTAGACAGAGATATGTTTTTGTTCTCACTCTATCATTTGGTAGATTGAGTTGAGCTCGAAAATTTGGATCAAGACGATATTCATTGAGGAACCAATCAGTTTTTTTGCCAACGCCTTTTTTCCCAACATAGTATTGGAATGTATTCTTGATTCCAATTACTTCATTGGTGATCCATATCACGTCTTCGTCCCCTTGAGTTAACTGCCAATACCCCTCGTCAGTACTCCTTGTCTCGGTCCTCTTTGTAAAAAAGCAATAATCTTCGTCCGCAACAGCGCTAACTGTAGAAATGGCAAGAAAAAAGAACAAAGAACAAAGACAACGATGTTAATGGCAACCCTAAAATCCTAAAATGCTTTATTGCAAATCTTTGTCACGTAAATATTGATATGGAAAGTTTTTTTTTTCTTGTAATTTTCAGGAGGTTGACATCTGCGAGAATCGAACAAGTGATTAGTGATCTACCAGCGGCTAGCCTAACCAAGTTACACTATGCTCTTTTGGATGGAGGAAAAGGAAGATGAAGGGAGGGAAAGGACAGTCATTCATGTGTTTGGTTGGCTAATTAAAAATGAAGGAAAAGAAAGGACGACAAAAAAAACCTGTTTGGATGCAAGAGAGAGAAAATGAGAGGTAAGGAAAGGGAAGGAATAATCAATGTAAATCCAATCGCTCCAAAATTGAAGAGATTAAGATGCAAAAGAAAGATGTTTGACATTATTTCCTTTCTTCTTATTTCCCTCCTCATTCCTTTTCTTTCGTTTCCATTCCTCCATTTCCCTCTTTTCCTCATCCAAACATGGCATAAACATCTTTTAACATGACCCTTTTATGGATATTTTTTTCTACTTCCCTGTTAGCACTTGAGCGGAAATACAAGGTTGAAGCCAGGGCTGACAAGGGCTATATATATATGCTTGCATGTGATTTTGGAAAAGAAATTATTATTTTAGAAAATTTTTACATTTTCTCTTCAAAATTTTTGAATAATATAGTTTGGCCAGTTTAATTTTTTTTAAAAAATATAGTTCAGCCCCCTACTATGAATGTTTAATCTCATATTAAAGATTATTGAGAGAACTTCAAGTATAGAGGGTTGTTATGTGATTGGTTGTACTAAATTCTAGTCTTGTTGGTGGCAGAAACCAAACTTGTTAAGGGGTGGGCTGAGATCCACCAAACCATGAGTTTGAGCCCGATGTATGGACCTAGTTGTTACAATGATATCAGAGAACTGTTCAACACATTAACTTCGGGTCCTGTATGCAGAAGTGTATGCTTTAAAAGGACTGAATTGTAACACTTCACAATGATAAGTTTAGTCATGTATTCAAGAGTATGAGAGATTTTCAAAAACCTATAAAGGGGGTTGTTATATGATTGGTTGTCCTATTTCTTAGTTTTTTTCAGACAGGAACCAAAGCTACTATGGAGCAGGTTGAGATATGGTAAACCCCTTCTAAGAGGAGGTCGGGTTGTTACATTATTAGTTCTACCTTTGTGGACATCATGCAAGTTGTGGTGAAAGTGTGTTTAGATTCAAAAATAAGTTACACCACAATAATACAAAGTGCTCTTAAATCAACTATTTTGGGGAAAAAAATACAAAATACATAAAACTATACGATACTGCAATTAAAAGCTTCAAGAGAGATATAGATCTCTACCTGTTAGGTCCCAAGGATCAGAACGATATATATCCAACTCTTGGATCGTCTGACGTTCATTTGGGTTCTTATGCTTTGGGATCAAGTGAACCATTATCAAGTGGGTCCCTGCAAAAGCCATGGTTAAAAACCCTGTAGCTCCTCGCTCTCTCTAGCCTCCAAAGTGGGTGGTGGTATAACTTTCACCATAAGCACCCTTTTATACTTAGAAAAGTGGTGGATCAATCTTTTTTTTTTTTTGCATTTTAGGGTGCACATTCCTTTTTTTGGATTTCCCACAACCAAATCCTTTTTATCCATATATATTTCTTAAAAATCTTATAAACTCACTACACAATAAGAACTTATAAGATCACATGCATCTTTTGGAAGTGTCACTTTTTATATGAAAGATGTATAGGTGGCTTATCCAGCATGATGTTCTCAAGTGTGAGAAGGTTTGGAAGATAAGTATTCTTTTTTGGATCGATTTCTAGGGTTGATAAATGATTATCTTGCATGTGTATTTTCTTGGATTTATTTCTACACTTGATAAATTATCTTTATAATTTGGATGTAGTAAGTTGTTATGCTCATAATAATCTCTCATTTACACCCATTGACCTATTATATTTCCAAAACATTACCTAAAATAAATTATTTAGTTTCCAAAACAATATAGCTGAAGTAAAATATTTGACTTTTTGATGATCATAAAAAGGTAATTATTTAAATGATTTCACATTTCAAAAAGATCTGTTGAACTACTACTTTGTCCTGTGTGTGTGTGTGTGTGTGAGTGTGCGCAGGCGCAGGTGCAGATGTGTGAGGGAGAGCAAAGAACTCCTTTAAACACTACTATAACTTCCACCTCTAATAAAGGGGAACAACGATCAAAAGACCAAGACATAACCTCCAAACAAGAGAATAAAAAATGAAACATACCACACACACACACACACACAAATAAAAAGAACAGTCAAGAAAATCCACAATCAACAAAAAGATCCCATCGATCCAAACCCAAGCAACAACAACAAATCCTCGACCAGCACAATGCCAAAAGCCAAAAAGAATTATCACCACAAATAATCACAACAGAAAGACGGAACCGAACCTAGAGAGCCCCACAACGGTGGCCAAGAGGCAAACTCAAGCAGCCCAGGTAAACCAGAACATCCACCAAGAGGAGAGCCAACGACCAAAGAAGAATGTGAAGAGATGACAGCCGACCAGCTATCGAAAGAAGAGCTTGGGTCATCGAATCTCAGACAATCTTTGAGGAGGGTCTGAATTGGGCATCATCTTCTGACCTTTTTTCACCATAGATCACTGAGGCTCATGGGGAATGATCTCCTAGCCCAAGGACAACCAGATAAAAAGGATTTCAACTCCGGAACCTTAGGAAAGGGCAAGTGACTTGGAGGGAATCAAACATCTTTTCAACTAAGCACCCCCCAGGGGAAAACAACTACCAATTCTTTGTCAGACAGCTGCAAAGGAGGAAGAAGATGTTCATCCAAGGCAAACACGGTTCAAGCCGAGATCGTAGGAAAAAATGTGATCCGGACATACACTCGTCGAAAGAGATGGCTTCATGAGGAAAGGCTAGCACTCGCACGTTCAACAAAAAAAGATGAGGCCAAGAAAAAGATGAGTAGGGAAAACTCTGGAATCAGCAAAGCGTACTAAGAAGAAAGATGCAAGATAACCGAAGCAGAGCAAGGTAGAGTGGGTGAAGGTAATAGTGATGAGGTGCCACGTTGCAATGCAGAGGAAGGAAGGGTAGCATTAGGAACTGAAAGGACCAATAGGGAACAAAACCACAAAACGACATCAAAACTGAGGAGAGACAAAAGGGACCCTCAAGACGAAAAAAAATGCAACCTTTGAAGGGGCTAGGGCGCCAAGCTGCTTATATACGTCACCTTTGTGTATATAATTTCATGCGTCATTTTAAATATGACAAAAAAAATCCCATGATTATTACAAAGAGAAGCTTTTTGTAGCGATAAAAACGAAAACCACGAAATTAAGATTTGGGGATTTGATAAAGGTAAAATTTGTTATTTTGTATATGCATATCTTCATGACCAATACACCTTTTTAAGTAATAAAAAAATGTTTTTGTTTTTTTTCCCGATTATAGCATTATGTTATAAATATTTTATCATATCGTAAACATTATCTCATTCTTATATTTAGTGTTATCTCATATATCCGTCCATTATCTCATAATATTTTATTATCTCAAAAGCAAGTAACCAATATTAGTCTGAATTATTTTGTTGACCTTTTAGAGCATATGCATCAAAATCTAGGCCTTAGAAGATATCCTATAAGGGCTGATTTCATGGTACATATCTTTCATATTGTTATATTCCATTATGTAACCTTCACGTTGGGAAAATTATTGTTCATACTAACATATGTATAACAGCATGTTGTGTTGTTTCCATTGACGGATGACACTATGGCCTTGATGACAGATGTCATAGTCGGAAATAAAAATGAGTTCATTGTTGAAGTTGAAATGGTTGTTCTTTTCGTAGTTTCTT
The DNA here is from genome assembly GCF_008831285.2 of Nymphaea colorata. Classification (NCBI taxonomy): domain Eukaryota; kingdom Viridiplantae; phylum Streptophyta; class Magnoliopsida; order Nymphaeales; family Nymphaeaceae; genus Nymphaea; species Nymphaea colorata. Next base: position 27,501 of record NW_022204911.1, on the reverse strand, counting down.
AAATCTCTTGCTCTTATTTTACCCTATTATGGTTGTTTTCTATTGCCCATATTTTTCAAATTTTGTTTCCTTCAGTATGGGTGGAAAGGGCACATATTGTATTGTACATCCTCCACAACATAAAAAAAAAAAAACAAGTGCACATATACGATCCACGTGTAGTCTATGGTGACTACCAAATTGTGGAAGACCTCTACGGACTGATATGCTGTTTATCCTTAACTGTTGTTAAGATAACTTCTATTTCTTGTTTAAGAAGTTTTGGTACTTTTATAGAAATATTGCCTCAGACATGTCTCCCACATCAAAATGTTTGACAACTACAAACTTTTACCAGCAAAATGTTCACAACAAAGAAACAACTATGATTGAGGTGTGTTTGTGATAACATACATGTAGAAGATAACATCTGGAAAGAAACTAGCTTCACCCAAGCTGATGTTACCAATAGGATTAGAAGATCTTTTAGAAACTTGATTCAAACAAGTAGATGTATTTAGATTTGAATAATATCATCCTTGTAACCAGTCCTGTTAATTGTTGTGTCATTGTAAACATTTCTTCTAATTAACACATTTGTAAACGCTATGTTATCTCATTCTCTCGTTTAATTATCACATTAGTTTGTCTTCATTTAATTAACACATTTACTCGTCTTCATACAGATACATTGTTATCCCATTCTCTCGTCTTCGTACGCAACTATGCATTCTCTATAGAGGCGTTATCTGATTATCTCATTCTCTCGTCACCCCGTGGCATGTCATATCCATTCTATCACATTAATTCATTTTTGTTTAATTATTGTCATCTTGGCAGACACATTATTATATCATTCTCTCATGTACGTACCAATTTACGTATTCTGTAGATGTGTTGCAATCTCATTCTCTCATCACCGTGTGCCCTATTGTATCTATTCATGTCCTTTTTGTTGTTATCTCTTTCTCTTGTTATGATAGACTCGTTATTATCTCATTATTTTGTTACATTAATTTTTTGCATTACTGGGTGTCAATTTACTTATTGCCTTCTTTATACAGTCATTGTTATCTCATTCACTCGTCACCATGCATATTGTCGTGCCCATTTTGGCCCTTCCTATCGTTATTGCATTAATTTGTCTCTGTTTACATATCATATTCTTCGCAAACACATTGTTATTCTCATTCTCTCGTAACCGTGTGCATTGCCATGTCCATTGCGGCCCTTCCTATCATTATAGAACATCCTGTATATATTATAGCATGCTTGGAAGTTTGCTTCTCTTATAGAACTTCCTCTAAATCAGTACCAACAAAAGATATTGATGCAACTCGATTTGTTATTTGAAAAAATGTTAAAGGTGGTTGAGCATGCTGAAGCCTATTGTAAAACGGTGGCCAGACAATTTGCAAGTCAGTTATAGAGAGACATTTCAATCTGAATAACTTGGTCCAACGATCCGTGGTGTATCTCAAAGGAAGACCTCATGGCAAGTTTGTTCCCAATTTGGAAAACTTGTATGTTGTTAAGGAAGTCTTGCCCAATAACTCATATAGATTGATTGATGTTGATCAGGTGAAACTCTCTCATCCAGTTAACACTCTTCATCTCAAGAAATTGTATGTTTAGTCCTCTTATATTCACATTTTAATCAATGACAAATACTTATGTTATCCATATTTTATCTTTCATCTCTTTGAGTCTTCCTCAGTTGTAAAAATAATAATTACACTTGGGCATTTTTTTAGTATTATTATGTAAAAACTCAAGAGCAACCTATGCAGATAAAGGGTTACACTTGGACGGAAGCCAAAACAACCTACTCAATTAAACTGTTAAACCTGAACTCAATCTTGCCAAACCCATACAGGTAAGAGGTTATGCCTACAACAAACTCAAATAACCCAATCAAGCAAGTGGTTAAACTTGAGATGTCATTCTAAACATGTTTTTGTTTTCAAAATTTCAAGTGCTCGTCTTTGCTGCTAAGCAAAGGGTATATATATATATATTTTCTCTCTTTCTAAAATCTTTCTCCATCTCCCTCTTTCTCTTTCTAAAATCTCGTTCTCTCTCTCTCTCTCTCTCTCCCACTGATTTAAAGTCCTCTTTTATCGATTTTCACACACACATATATATCTTTCTCCATCTCCTTCTTTCTCTTTCTAAAATTTATTTCCCTCTCCCTTTTTTCTCTATTTCTTTTGGCTTAAAATAATCTTTTAGGAATGATCATACACTTACGTGTGTGTGTGTGTGTGTGTGTGTGTGTGTGCGTGTGTGTGTGTAAGTCATTTTCTCCTAAATCACTTCATCTCTTTTTTTCTTCTTTCTTTTTTTTTCTGTTTCACTCATCCAAAAGTCTCTTTGATAAGACCTAAAATTTTTCATTTTTATTTGTCGACTTTATTAGGACCAAACTCAAGTAATGACCTAATGTTAAAACCATGCTTGATGATTTATCGGCTTTATTCATGTGTTTGGTTGGTTAATTAAGAAGGAGAGAAAGAAAAGAAAATAAATAAATAAATAAACATGTGATAATGTAAATCCAATTCTTCCAAAATTAAAGGGATAGAGATAGAAATGAAAATGGTTGGTTTTTTCTTTTTCTTTTCTATCCAAACAATTTTTAACCATCTTTTTCTTTCCTTTCCTTCCCTTTTCCTCCTCATTTTCTTCCCCTCCCTTTCCTTCCCTTTCATTGTCATCCCTCCCTTCCCTTTCCCTTCCGTCCATCTATACAGCCGCGTAAGATCCCCATCCAAAGCCAACAATTCTCCATCATTGCATTAGTCCAGGGAGAGACAAGTCAGAAAGTGATAGTTAAGGAAGGAGGAACCACAGTGAGGAAGGAGAGGAAACATGTTTTACTGGAAATGCAGCTTGAAATGGAGAACAGAAAGAGCAAATTGCAGTCAAGGAGGAGTTAGAAGCAGTAAAATCGTAGCATTCCCATCCATTGGATTGATGAAAAATTAATGCCAATAGTTCCTGAATATATATATATATATATAGATATATATATATATATATAAGAGAGAATGAAAAAACAACAAACAAACTTAGCATTAAAAAAGTTCCACTAATTCTAGTTAATTAGCTTCCCCTCCTGTATGTCGCTGCAGTGCTAAGGGTGATGCCACCAGTTCTTGATTCATGGCCTTTAATGGGAGGCAGCTAGCGAGTATGCATTCTCCTGCTCTCACTCGATCATGGAACTTGCTTCTTTTACTTCCATCATAGAGCTTGTTAGTTTGATCCAGTTGAAGATGCCGAAGAAGAAGATGATGTGTCATCTACAGAATAAAGCTCACATATTGTGTACTCTACCTGTTCATTGCACAATTCCAAGTACCATTAGTTCAACACGGTTTAAACGAAGAGTGAAAACCAAATTTTCCTTCATTCTTCCATTGCTTTCAAGAATTTAAAAAACCAGTAAAAGAATTGCTCTTCCGGGTTGAGCATATGAGCAATTATACTAATTGGATCAAATATGCTCGATTTCTTTTTGGTGGTAGCAGGAGAGTAATGTCTAACTGGGTCCGATCGGATATTGTGGACCTTCTTGCCCATATAATTTTTTTTTATGGTTGAAAAATGCTCGGGTCTCAGTTTCATAATTAGGAATGTTTGATTACTTTAGACTGTAGATCTAGGGATTTGATCCGACATGGTTGTTAGTATAACAAAAGTTTCACCCTAAGTCCATGGTTTATCAAACTAAGGATAGTACACTAGAGGTCCACACTTGAGATAATTATTTGCTTGTTGCGTTGTAAAACGTTCTTGTCCAAAATATAGAGGGAGAGTCTACAAATATTAAATCCTGACAATCGTAATTCAGAGTAGATCAAATGCAGTCGCACACCACCTTGTATCGTACTTAGATAGGGATGTCCATATATCCAATTTGAATCAGATATCCAACCGAACCATTCCGAAAGAATAGGATATGAAAAAAACACTTCATATCTGATTGAAAAAGCGGATTGAATTCAGATATGAGAAGTGGCATCTGATCGGATTCAGATTCAGATATACATAAAAATTTGATTGAATTTGGATCCAAACTTAGATCTGATTTAATTTTAAATAAATATCTTATATCCAATGCTCTTGCATTTTGAAGATCAATCAGATTCAGTACAAAATCGGATTCAGATTCAAATATATGTAAAAGTCGGATTTGAATTTGGATTCAGATATAACTTTTCTTAGTTCACATTTGAATCCAAATAAGTGAATATCAGATTAAGGGTATATTCGGTTTGAATTTGATCTGTTGACATCTCTATACTTGCGGTTTGTCTTGGGTGACATCCCTAAATGTCATTCTAGAGGCAAAATGTTGTTGCCTTCAAAACAGTGTTTAAGGCATGTTTGGGTGACAGTCCAAATTAGGTCCATGAAAAACTTAGTATTTGACAAAACACCATTCGCCAAAGGGAGTAAATAATTATTAATTAGAAAATGCCATTTTCATGTTGGTATCCAAGCGCGTATTCTAATTTAAAATTGGTTAAAATCCATGTCATAAAACAGAGCATACCAAATGTCATTTTTTGAAGTTGTCATCCAAACAAAACCATAGTCTCTTCCTAACAATGTAAAAATGGTTCTAATCTCCATAAAAAAAACTGTACACAACTAACTTACCTTGATTTGCCTAAATCTAGAGAAATCATGCATTTAGGAACTCTTGTTTGATCATTGTTTTAATAAATTCATGTATTATGATGAATCCAACATCTAATTTTTATATGATTTAAAATGCAGTTGAAGATGAGGGGATGTATTGTGGGAATTATAGCAAACATATTTTTTTTAGCTATCCGTATATTGATATGGCCTTTATATGCAAGTTCCATATGAATGCAAATGCATGCACAATATGCACATGGACACACAAAGTATGGGCCAGTAGACAGAGATATGTTTTTGTTCTCACTCTATCATTTGGTAGATTGAGTTGAGCTCGAAAATTTGGATCAAGACGATATTCATTGAGGAACCAATCAGTTTTTTTGCCAACGCCTTTTTTCCCAACATAGTATTGGAATGTATTCTTGATTCCAATTACTTCATTGGTGATCCATATCACGTCTTCGTCCCCTTGAGTTAACTGCCAATACCCCTCGTCAGTACTCCTTGTCTCGGTCCTCTTTGTAAAAAAGCAATAATCTTCGTCCGCAACAGCGCTAACTGTAGAAATGGCAAGAAAAAAGAACAAAGAACAAAGACAACGATGTTAATGGCAACCCTAAAATCCTAAAATGCTTTATTGCAAATCTTTGTCACGTAAATATTGATATGGAAAGTTTTTTTTTTCTTGTAATTTTCAGGAGGTTGACATCTGCGAGAATCGAACAAGTGATTAGTGATCTACCAGCGGCTAGCCTAACCAAGTTACACTATGCTCTTTTGGATGGAGGAAAAGGAAGATGAAGGGAGGGAAAGGACAGTCATTCATGTGTTTGGTTGGCTAATTAAAAATGAAGGAAAAGAAAGGACGACAAAAAAAACCTGTTTGGATGCAAGAGAGAGAAAATGAGAGGTAAGGAAAGGGAAGGAATAATCAATGTAAATCCAATCGCTCCAAAATTGAAGAGATTAAGATGCAAAAGAAAGATGTTTGACATTATTTCCTTTCTTCTTATTTCCCTCCTCATTCCTTTTCTTTCGTTTCCATTCCTCCATTTCCCTCTTTTCCTCATCCAAACATGGCATAAACATCTTTTAACATGACCCTTTTATGGATATTTTTTTCTACTTCCCTGTTAGCACTTGAGCGGAAATACAAGGTTGAAGCCAGGGCTGACAAGGGCTATATATATATGCTTGCATGTGATTTTGGAAAAGAAATTATTATTTTAGAAAATTTTTACATTTTCTCTTCAAAATTTTTGAATAATATAGTTTGGCCAGTTTAATTTTTTAAAAAAAATATAGTTCAGCCCCCTACTATGAATGTTTAATCTCATATTAAAGATTATTGAGAGAACTTCAAGTATAGAGGGTTGTTATGTGATTGGTTGTCCTAAATTCTAGTCTTGTTGGTGGCCGAAACCAAACTTGTTAAGGGGTGGGCTGAGATCCACCAAACCATGAGTTTGAGCCCGATGTATGGACCTAGTTGTTACAATGATATCAGAGAACTGTTCAACACATTAACTTCGGGTCCTGTATGCAGAAGTGTATGCTTTAAAAGGACTGAATTGTAACACTTCACAATGATAAGTTTAGTCATGTATTCAAGAGTATGAGAGATTTTCAAAAACCTATAAAGGGGGTTGTTATATGATTGGTTGTCCTATTTCTTAGTTTTTTTCAGACAGGAACCAAAGCTACTATGGAGCAAGTTGAGATATGGTAAACCCCTTCTAAGAGGAGGTCGGGTTGTTACATTATTAGTTCTACCTTTGTGGACATCATGCAAGTTGTGGTGAAAGTGTGTTTAGATTCAAAAATAAGTTACACCACAATAATACAAAGTGCTCTTAAATCAACTATTTTGGGGAAAAAAATACAAAATACATAAAACTATACGATACTGCAATTAAAAGCTTCAAGAGAGATATAGATCTCTACCTGTTAGGTCCCAAGGATCAGAACGATATATATCCAACTCTTGGATCGTCTGACGTTCATTTGGGTTCTTATGCTTTGGGACCAAGTGAACCATTATCAAGTGGGTCCCTGCAAAAGCCATGGTTAAAAACCCTGTAGCTCCTCGCTCTCTCTAGCCTCCAAAGTGGGTGGTGGTATAACTTTCACCATAAGCACCCTTTTATACTTAGAAAAGTGGTGGATCAATCTTTTTTTTTTTTGCATTTTAGGGTGCACATTCCTTTTTTTGGATTTCCCACAACCAAATCCTTTTTATCCATATATATTTCTTAAAAATCTTATAAACTCATTACACATTAAGATCTTATAAGATCACATGCATCTTTTGGAAGTGTCACTTTTTATATGAAAGATGTCTAGGTGGCTTATCCAGCATGAAGTTCTCAAGTGTGAGAAGGTTTGGAAGATAAGTATTCTTTTTTGGATCGGTTTCTAGGGTTGATAAATGATTATCTTACATGTGTATGTTTTTTGGATTTATTTCTACACTTGATAAATTATCTTTATAATTTGGATGTAGTAAGTTGTTATGCTCATAATAATCTCTCATTTACACCCAATGACCTGTTATATTTCCAAAACATTACCTAAAATAATTTATTTAGTTTCCAAAACAATATAGCTGAAGTAAAATATTTGACTTTTAGATGATCATAAAAAGGTAAATTATTTAACTGATTTCACATTTCAAAAAGATCTGTTGAACTACTACTCTGTCCTCTGTGTGTGTGTGTGTGTGTGTGTGTGAGTGTGCACAGGTGCAGATGTGTGAGGGAGAACAAAGAACTCCTTTAAACATTACTATAACTTCCACCTCTAATAAAGGGGAACAACGATCAAAAGACCAAGACATACATCGACCTCCAAACAAGAGAATAAAAAACGAAACATAGCACACACACACACACACACACACAAAAAGAACAGTCAAGAAAATCCACAATCAACAAAAAGATCCCATCGATCCAAACCCAAGCAACAACAAGAAATCCTCAACCAGCACAATGCCAAAAGCCAAAAAGAATTATCATCACAAATAATCACAACAGATAGACGGAACCGAACCTAGAGAGCCCCACAACGGTGGCCAAAAGGCAAACTCAAGCAGCCCAGGTAAAGCAGAACATCCACCAAGAAGAGAGCCAACGACCAAAGAAGAATGTGAAGAGATGACAGCCGACCAGCTATCAAAAGAAGAGCTTAGGTCATTGAATCTCAGACAATGTTTGAGGAGGGTCTGAAATGGGCATCATCTTCTGACCTTTTTTCACCATAGATGACCGAGGCTTATGGGGAATGATCTCCTAGCCCAAGGACAACCAGATAAAAGGGATTTCAACTCCTGAACCTTAGGAAAGGGCAAGTGACATGGAGGGAATCAAACATCTTTTCAATTAAGCACCCCTCAGGGGAAAACAACTACCAACTCATTGTCAGACAGCTGCAAAGGAGGAAGAAGATGTTCATCCAAGGCAAACACGGTTCAAGCCAAGAGCATAGGAAAAAATGTCATCCGGACATACACTCATCGAAATAGATGGCTTCATGAGGAAAGGCTAGCACTCGCACGTTCAACAAAAAAAGATGAGGGCAAGAAAAAGATGAGTAGGGAAAACTCTGGAATCAGCAAAGCGTACTAAGAAGAAAGATGCAAGATAACCGAAGCAGAGCAAGGTAGAGTGGGTGAAGGTAATAGTGATGAGGTGCCCCGTTGCAATGCGGAGGAAGGAAGGGTAGCATTAGGAACTGAAAGGACCAATAGGGAACAAAACCACAAAACGACATCAAAACTGAGGAGAGACAAAAGGGACCCTCAAGACAAAAAAAAATGCAACCTCTGAAGGGGCTAAGGCGCCAAGCTGCTTATATACGTCACCTTTGTGTATATAATTTCATGCGTCATTTTAAATATGACAAAAAAAACCCATGATTAATACAAAGAGAAACATTTTGTAGGGATAAAAACGAAAACCACAAAATTAAGATTTGGGGATTTGATAAAGGTTAAATTTGTTATTTTGTATATGCATATCTTCATGACCAATACACCTTTTTAAGTAGTAAAAAAATGTTTTTGTTGTTTTTCCCGATTATAGCATTATGTCATAAATATTTTATTATATCATAAAGATTATCTCATTCTTATATTTAGTGTTATCTCATATATCCGTCCATTATCTCATTATCTCATAATATTTTATTATCTCAAAAGCAAGTAACCAATATTAGTCTGAATTATTTTGTTGACCTTTTAGAGCATATGCATCAAAATCTATGCCTTAGAATATATAATATAAGGGCAGATTTCGTGGTGCATAACTTTCCTCATGTTATATTCCATTATGTAACCTTCACATTGGAAAAATTATTGTTCATACTAACATATGTATAACAGCATGTTGTGTTGTTTCCATTGACAGATGACACTATGGCCTTGATGACAGATGTCATAGTCGGGAAATAAAAATGAGTTCATTGTTGAAGTTGAAATGGTTGTTCTTTTCGTAGTTTCTTAAATCTCTTGCTCTTATTTTACCCTATTATGGTTGTTTTCTATTGCCCATATTTTTCAAATTTTGTTTCCTTCAGTATGGGTGGAAAAGGCACATATTGTATTGTACATCCTCCACAACGTAAAAAAAAAAACAAGTGCACATATACGATCCATGTGTAGGCTATGGTGACTACCAAATTGTGGAAGACCTCTACGGACTGATATGCAGTTTATCCTGAACTGTTGTTAAGATAACTTCTATTTCTTGTTTAAGAAGTTTTGGTGCTTTTATAGAAATATTGCCTCAGACATGTCTTCAACATCTCTTCAACATCAAAATGTTTGACAACTACAAACTTTTACCAGCAAAATGTTCACAACAAAGAAACAACTATGATTAAGGTGTGTTTGTGATGACATACATGTAGAAGATAACATCTGGAAAGAAACTAGCTTCACCCAAGCTGATGTTACCAATAGGATTAGAAGATCTTTTAGAAACTTGATTCAAACAAGTAGATGTACTGAGATTTGAATAATATCATCCTTGTAACCATTTCTATTAGTTATTGTGTCATTGTAACCATTTCTTCTAATTAACGCATTTGTAAACGCTACGTTATCTCATTCTCTCTTTTAATTATCACATTAGTTTGTCTTCATTTAGTTAACACATTTAGTCGTCTTCATACGGACGGATTGTTATCCCATTCTCTCGTCTTCGTATGCAACTATGCATTCTCTATAGAAGCGTTATCTGACTATCTCATTCTCTCGTCACCGCGTGCCATGTCATATCCATTCTATCACATTAATTCATTTTCGTTTAATTATTGTCATCTTGGCAGACACATTATTATATCATTTTCTCATGTACGTACCAATTTACGTATTCTGTTGATGTGTTGCAATCTCATTCTCTCGTCGCCGTGTGCCCTATTGTATCTATTCATGTCCTTTCTGTTGTTATCTCTTTCTCTTGTTATGATAGACTCGTTATTATCTCATTATTTTGTTACGTTAATTTTTTGCATTACTGGATGTCAATTTACTTATTGCCTTCTTTATACAGCCATTGTTATCTCATTCACTCGTCACCATGTGTATTGTCGTGCCCATTTTGGCCCTTCCTATCGTTATTGAATTAATTTGTCTCTGTTTACATATCATATTCTTGGCAAACACATTGTTATTCTCATTCTCTTGTAACTGTGTGCATTGTCATATCCATTGCGGCCCTTCCTAGCGTTATAGAACATCCTCTATATATTAAAGCATGCTTTGAAGTTTGCTTCTCTTATAGAACTTCCTCTAAATCAGTACCAGCAAAACATATTGATGCAACTCAATTTGTTAATTGAAAAAATGTTAAAAGTGGTTGAGCATGGTAAAGCCTATTGTCAAACGGTGGCTAGAAAATTTGCAAGTCAGTTATAGAGAGACATTTCAAACTGAATAACTTGGTCCAACGATCCGTGGTGTATCTCAAAGGAAGACCTCATGGCAAGTTTGTTCCCAATTTGGAAAACTCGTATGTTGTTAAGGTAGTCTTGCCCAATAACTCATATAGATTGATTGATGTTGATCAGGTGGAACTCACTGATCCAGTTAACACTCTTCATCTCAAGAAATTGTATGTTTAGTCCTCTTATATTCACATTTTAATCAATGACAAATACTTATGTTAAACATATTTTATCTTTCATCTCTTTGGATCTTCCTCAGTTGTAAAAATAATAATTATACTTGGGCATTTTTTTTAGTATTATTATGTAAAAACTCAAGAGCAACCTATGCAGATAAAGGGTTACACTTGGACGGAAGCCAAAACAACCTACTCAATTAAACGGTTAAACCTGAACTCAATCTTGGCAAACCCATACAGGTAAGAGGTTATGCCTACAACAAACTCAAATAATCCAATCAAACAAGTGGTTAAACTTGAGATGTCATTCTAAACATGTTTTTGTTTTCAAAATTTCTAGTGCTCGTCTTTGCCGCTAAGCAAAGGGTATATATATATATATATATATTTCTCTCTTTCTAAAATCTTTCTCCATCTCCCTCTTTCTCTTTCTAAAATCTCGTTCTCTCTCTCCCTCTCTCCCACTGATTTAAAGTCCTCTTTTATCTATTTTCAAACACACACACACACACATATACATCTTTCTCCATCTCCTTCTTTCTCTTTCTAAAAATTATTTCCCTCTCCCTTTTTTCTCTATTTATTTTGGCTTAAAATCATCTTTTATGAATGATCATACACGTAAGTGTGTGTGTGTGTGTGTGTGTGTATATATATATATATAAGTCATTTTCACCTAAATCTCTTCCTCTCTCTTTTTCTTCTTTCTTTTTTTTCTCTTTCACTCATCCAAAAGTCTCTTTGATAAGACCTAAAATTTTTCATTTTTATTTATCGACTTTATTAAGACCAAACTCAAGTAATGACCTAATGTTAAAACCATGCTTGATGATTTATCGACTTTATTCATGTGTTTGGTTGGTTAATTAAGAAGGAGAGAAAGAAAATAAATAAATAAATAAACATGTGATAATGTAAATCCAATTCTTCCAAAATTAAAGGGATAGAGATAGAAATGAAAATGGTTGGTTTTTTCTTTTTCTTTTCTATCCAAACAATTTTTAACCATCTTTTTCTTTCCTTTCCTTCCCTTTTCCTCCTCATTTTCTTCCCCTCCCTTTCCTTCCCTTTCATTGTCATCCCTCCCTTCCCTTTCCCTTCCGTCCATCTATACAGCCGCGTAAGATCCCCATCCAAAGCCAACAATTCTCCATCATTGCATTAGTCCAGGGAGAGACAAGTCAGAAAGTGATAGTTGAGGAAGGAGGAACCACAGTGAGGAAGGAGAGGAAGCATGTATTACTGGAAATGCAGCTTGAAATGGAGAACAGAAAAAGCAAATTGCAGTCAAGGAGGAGTTAGAAGCAGTAAAATCTTAGCATTCCCATCCATTGGATTGATGAAAAATTAATGCCAATAGTTCCTGAATACATATATATATATATATATATATATATATATATATATATATATACACATATATATATATATATATATATATATATATATATATATATACATATATATATATATATATATATATATATAAGAAAGAATGAAAAAACAACAAACAAACTTAGCATTAAAAAAGTTCCACTAATTCTAGTTAATTGGCTTCCCCTCCTGTATATCGCTGCAACGCTAAGGGTGATGCCACCAGTTCTTGTAATTCATGGCCTTTAATGGGAGGCACCTAGCAAGTATGCATTCTCCTGCTCTCACTCGATCATGGAACTTGCTTCTTTTACTTCCATCATAGAGCTTGTTAGTTTGATCCAGTTGAAGATGCCGAAGAGGAAGATGATGTGTCATCTACAGAATAAAGCTCACATATTGTGTACTCCGCCTGTTCATTGCACAATTCCAAGTACCATTAGTTCAACACGGTTTAAACGAAGAGTGAAAACCAAATTTTCATTCATTCTTCCATTGCTTTCAAGAATTTAAAAAACGAGTAAAAGACTTGTTCTTCCGGGTTGAGCATATAAGCAATTATACTAATTGGATCAAATATGCTCGATTTCTTTTTGGTAGTAGCAGGAGAGTAATGTCTAACTGGGTCCGATCGGATATTGTGGACCTTCTTGCCCATATAATTTTTTTTTATGGTTGAAAAATGCTCGGGTTTCAGTTTCATAATTAGGAATGTTTGATTACTTTAGACTGTAGATCTAGGGATTTGATCTGACATGGTTGTTAGTACAACAAAAGTTTCATCCTAAGTCCATGGTTTATCAAACTAAGGATCGTAGACTAGAGGTCCACACTTGAGATAATAATTTGCTTTTTGCATTGCAAAATGTTCTTGTCCAAAATATAGAGGGAGAGTCTACAAATATTAAATCCTGACAATCGTAATTCAGAGTAGATCAAATGCAGTCGGACACCACCTTGCATCCTACTTGGATACGGATGTCCATATATCGAATTTGAATCAGATATCCAACCGAACCATTCCGAAAGAATAGGATATGAAAAAAACACTTAATATCTGTTTGAAAAAGTGGATTGAATTCAGATATAAGAGATGACATCTGATCGGATTCAGATTCGGATATACATGAAAATTTTATTGAATTTGGATCCAGATTTAGATCTGATTTAATTTTAAATAAATATCTTATATCCAGTGCTCTTGCATTTTGAAGATTGATCAGATTCAGTTCAAAATCGGATTCAGATTCAAATATATGTAAAAGACGGATTTGAATTTGGATTCAGATATAACTTTTCTTTGTTCACATTTGAATCCAAATATGTGAATATCAGATTAAGGGTATATTCGGTTTGAATTTGATCTGTTGACATCTCTATACTTGCGGTTTGTCTTGGGTGACATCCCTAAATGTCATTTCTAGAGGCAAAATGTTGTTGCCTTCAAAACAGTGTTTAAGGCATGTTTGGGTGACAGTCCAAATTAGGTCCATGAAAAACTTAGTATTTGACAAAACACCATTCGCCAAAGGGAGTAAATAACTATTAATTAGAAAATGCCATTTTCATGTTGGTATCCAAGCGCGTATTCTAATTTAAAATTGGTTAAAATCCATGTCATAAAACAGAGCATATACCAAATGTCATTTTTTGAAGTTGTCATCCAAACAAAACCATAGTCTCTTCCTAACAATGTAAAAATGGTTCTAATCTCCATAAAAAAACTATACACAACTAACTTACCTTGATTGGCCTAAATCTAGAGAAATCATGCATTTAGGAACTCTTGTTTGATCATTGTTTTAATAAATTCATGTATTATGATGAATCCAACATCTAATTTTTATATGACTTAAAATGCAGTTGAAGATGAGGGGATGTATTGTGGGAATTATAGCAAACATATTTTTCTTAGCTATCCACATATGGATATGGCCTTTATATGCAAGTTCCATATGAATGCATGCACAATATGCACATGGACACACAAAGTATGGGCCAGTAGACAGAGATATGTTTTTGTTCTCACTGTATCATTTGGTAGATTGAGTTGAGCTCGAAAATTTGGATCAAGACGATATTCATTGAGGAACCAATCAGTTTCTTTGCCAACGCCTTTTTTCCCAACATAGTATCGGAATGTATTCTTGATTCCAATTACTTCATTGGTGATCCATATCACGTCTTCGTCTCCTTGAGTTAACTGCCAATACCCTCGTCAGTACTCCTTGTCTCGGTCCTCTTTGTAAAAAAGCAATAATCTTCGTCCGCAACAGCACTAACTGTAGAAATGGCAAGAAAAAATAACAAAGAACAAAGACAACGATGTTAATGGCAACCCCAAAATCCTAAAATGCTTTATTCCAAATCTTTGTCACGTAAATATTGATATGGAAAGTTTTTTTTTTCTTGTAATTTTCAGGAGGTTGACATCTGCGAGAATCGAACAAGTGATTAGTGATCTACCAGCGGCTAGCCTAACCAAGTTACACTATGCTCTTTTGGATGGAGGAAAAGGAAGATGAAGGGAGGGAAAGGACAGTCATTCATGTGTTTGGTTGGCTAATTAAAAATGAAGGAAAAGAAAGGACGACAAAAAAAACCTGTTTGGATGCAAGAGAGAGAAAATGAGAGGTAAGGAAAGGGAAGGAATAATCAATGTAAATCCAATCGCTCCAAAATTGAAGAGATTAAGATGCAAAAGAAAGATGTTTGACATTATTTCCTTTCTTCTTATTTCCCTCCTCATTCCTTTTCTTTCGTTTCCATTCCTCCATTTCCCTCTTTTCCTCATCCAAACATGGCATAAACATCTTTTAACATGACCCTTTTATGGATATTTTTTTCTACTTCCCTGTTAGCACTTGAGCGGAAATACAAGGTTGAAGCCAGGGCTGACAAGGGCTATATATATATGCTTGCATGTGATTTTGGAAAAGAAATTATTATTTTAGAAAATTTTTACATTTTCTCTTCAAAATTTTTGAATAATATAGTTTGGCCAGTTTAATTTTTTAAAAAAAATATAGTTCAGCCCCCTACTATGAATGTTTAATCTCATATTAAAGATTATTGAGAGAACTTCAAGTATAGAGGGTTGTTATGTGATTGGTTGTCCTAAATTCTAGTCTTGTTGGTGGCCGAAACCAAACTTGTTAAGGGGTGGGCTGAGATCCACCAAACCATGAGTTTGAGCCCGATGTATGGACCTAGTTGTTACAATGATATCAGAGAACTGTTCAACACATTAACTTCGGGTCCTGTATGCAGAAGTGTATGCTTTAAAAGGACTGAATTGTAACACTTCACAATGATAAGTTTAGTCATGTATTCAAGAGTATGAGAGATTTTCAAAAACCTATAAAGGGGGTTGTTATATGATTGGTTGTCCTATTTCTTAGTTTTTTTCAGACAGGAACCAAAGCTACTATGGAGCAAGTTGAGATATGGTAAACCCCTTCTAAGAGGAGGTCGGGTTGTTACATTATTAGTTCTACCTTTGTGGACATCATGCAAGTTGTGGTGAAAGTGTGTTTAGATTCAAAAATAAGTTACACCACAATAATACAAAGTGCTCTTAAATCAACTATTTTGGGGAAAAAAATACAAAATACATAAAACTATACGATACTGCAATTAAAAGCTTCAAGAGAGATATAGATCTCTACCTGTTAGGTCCCAAGGATCAGAACGATATATATCCAACTCTTGGATCGTCTGACGTTCATTTGGGTTCTTATGCTTTGGGACCAAGTGAACCATTATCAAGTGGGTCCCTGCAAAAGCCATGGTTAAAAACCCTGTAGCTCCTCGCTCTCTCTAGCCTCCAAAGTGGGTGGTGGTATAACTTTCACCATAAGCACCCTTTTATACTTAGAAAAGTGGTGGATCAATCTTTTTTTTTTTTGCATTTTAGGGTGCACATTCCTTTTTTTGGATTTCCCACAACCAAATCCTTTTTATCCATATATATTTCTTAAAAATCTTATAAACTCATTACACATTAAGATCTTATAAGATCACATGCATCTTTTGGAAGTGTCACTTTTTATATGAAAGATGTCTAGGTGGCTTATCCAGCATGAAGTTCTCAAGTGTGAGAAGGTTTGGAAGATAAGTATTCTTTTTTGGATCGGTTTCTAGGGTTGATAAATGATTATCTTACATGTGTATGTTTTTTGGATTTATTTCTACACTTGATAAATTATCTTTATAATTTGGATGTAGTAAGTTGTTATGCTCATAATAATCTCTCATTTACACCCAATGACCTGTTATATTTCCAAAACATTACCTAAAATAATTTATTTAGTTTCCAAAACAATATAGCTGAAGTAAAATATTTGACTTTTAGATGATCATAAAAAGGTAAATTATTTAACTGATTTCACATTTCAAAAAGATCTGTTGAACTACTACTCTGTCCTCTGTGTGTGTGTGTGTGTGTGTGTGAGTGTGTGCACAGGTGCAGATGTGTGAGGGAGAACAAAGAACTCCTTTAAACATTACTATAACTTCCACCTCTAATAAAGGGGAACAACGATCAAAAGACCAAGACATACATCGACCTCCAAACAAGAGAATAAAAAACGAAACATAGCACACACACACACACACACACACAAAAAGAACAGTCAAGAAAATCCACAATCAACAAAAAGATCCCATCGATCCAAACCCAAGCAACAACAAGAAATCCTCAACCAGCACAATGCCAAAAGCCAAAAAGAATTATCATCACAAATAATCACAACAGATAGACGGAACCGAACCTAGAGAGCCCACAACGGTGGCCAAAAGGCAAACTCAAGCAGCCCAGGTAAAGCAGAACATCCACCAAGAAGAGAGCCAACGACCAAAGAAGAATGTGAAGAGATGACAGCCGACCAGCTATCAAAAGAAGAGCTTAGGTCATTGAATCTCAGACAATGTTTGAGGAGGGTCTGAAATGGGCATCATCTTCTGACCTTTTTTCACCATAGATGACCGAGGCTTATGGGGAATGATCTCCTAGCCCAAGGACAACCAGATAAAAGGGATTTCAACTCCTGAACCTTAGGAAAGGGCAAGTGACATGGAGGGAATCAAACATCTTTTCAATTAAGCACCCCTCAGGGGAAAACAACTACCAACTCATTGTCAGACAGCTGCAAAGGAGGAAGAAGATGTTCATCCAAGGCAAACACGGTTCAAGCCAAGAGCATAGGAAAAAATGTCATCCGGACATACACTCATCGAAATAGATGGCTTCATGAGGAAAGGCTAGCACTCGCACGTTCAACAAAAAAAGATGAGGGCAAGAAAAAGATGAGTAGGGAAAACTCTGGAATCAGCAAAGCGTACTAAGAAGAAAGATGCAAGATAACCGAAGCAGAGCAAGGTAGAGTGGGTGAAGGTAATAGTGATGAGGTGCCCCGTTGCAATGCGGAGGAAGGAAGGGTAGCATTAGGAACTGAAAGGACCAATAGGGAACAAAACCACAAAACGACATCAAAACTGAGGAGAGACAAAAGGGACCCTCAAGACAAAAAAAAATGCAACCTCTGAAGGGGCTAAGGCGCCAAGCTGCTTATATACGTCACCTTTGTGTATATAATTTCATGCGTCATTTTAAATATGACAAAAAAAACCCATGATTAATACAAAGAGAAACATTTTGTAGGGATAA
Organism: Nymphaea colorata; assembly: GCF_008831285.2. Taxonomy (NCBI): domain Eukaryota; kingdom Viridiplantae; phylum Streptophyta; class Magnoliopsida; order Nymphaeales; family Nymphaeaceae; genus Nymphaea; species Nymphaea colorata. Next base: position 9,702 of record NW_022204911.1, on the reverse strand, counting down.
AAACGAAAACCACAAAATTAAGATTTGGGGATTTGATAAAGGTTAAATTTGTTATTTTGTATATGCATATCTTCATGACCAATACACCTTTTTAAGTAGTAAAAAATGTTTTTGTTGTTTTTCCCGATTATAGCATTATGTCATAAATATTTTATTATATCATAAAGATTATCTCATTCTTATATTTAGTGTTATCTCATATATCCGTCCATTATCTCATTATCTCATAATATTTTATTATCTCAAAAGCAAGTAACCAATATTAGTCTGAATTATTTTGTTGACCTTTTAGAGCATATGCATCAAAATCTATGCCTTAGAATATATAATATAAGGGCAGATTTCGTGGTGCATAACTTTCCTCATGTTATATTCCATTATGTAACCTTCACATTGGAAAAATTATTGTTCATACTAACATATGTATAACAGCATGTTGTGTTGTTTCCATTGACAGATGACACTATGGCCTTGATGACAGATGTCATAGTCGGGAAATAAAAATGAGTTCATTGTTGAAGTTGAAATGGTTGTTCTTTTCGTAGTTTCTTAAATCTCTTGCTCTTATTTTACCCTATTATGGTTGTTTTCTATTGCCCATATTTTTCAAATTTTGTTTCCTTCAGTATGGGTGGAAAAGGCACATATTGTATTGTACATCCTCCACAACGTAAAAAAAAAAACAAGTGCACATATACGATCCATGTGTAGGCTATGGTGACTACCAAATTGTGGAAGACCTCTACGGACTGATATGCAGTTTATCCTGAACTGTTGTTAAGATAACTTCTATTTCTTGTTTAAGAAGTTTTGGTGCTTTTATAGAAATATTGCCTCAGACATGTCTTCAACATCTCTTCAACATCAAAATGTTTGACAACTACAAACTTTTACCAGCAAAATGTTCACAACAAAGAAACAACTATGATTAAGGTGTGTTTGTGATGACATACATGTAGAAGATAACATCTGGAAAGAAACTAGCTTCACCCAAGCTGATGTTACCAATAGGATTAGAAGATCTTTTAGAAACTTGATTCAAACAAGTAGATGTACTGAGATTTGAATAATATCATCCTTGTAACCATTTCTATTAGTTATTGTGTCATTGTAACCATTTCTTCTAATTAACGCATTTGTAAACGCTACGTTATCTCATTCTCTCTTTTAATTATCACATTAGTTTGTCTTCATTTAGTTAACACATTTAGTCGTCTTCATACGGACGGATTGTTATCCCATTCTCTCGTCTTCGTATGCAACTATGCATTCTCTATAGAAGCGTTATCTGACTATCTCATTCTCTCGTCACCGCGTGCCATGTCATATCCATTCTATCACATTAATTCATTTTCGTTTAATTATTGTCATCTTGGCAGACACATTATTATATCATTTTCTCATGTACGTACCAATTTACGTATTCTGTTGATGTGTTGCAATCTCATTCTCTCGTCGCCGTGTGCCCTATTGTATCTATTCATGTCCTTTCTGTTGTTATCTCTTTCTCTTGTTATGATAGACTCGTTATTATCTCATTATTTTGTTACGTTAATTTTTTGCATTACTGGATGTCAATTTACTTATTGCCTTCTTTATACAGCCATTGTTATCTCATTCACTCGTCACCATGTGTATTGTCGTGCCCATTTTGGCCCTTCCTATCGTTATTGAATTAATTTGTCTCTGTTTACATATCATATTCTTGGCAAACACATTGTTATTCTCATTCTCTTGTAACTGTGTGCATTGTCATATCCATTGCGGCCCTTCCTAGCGTTATAGAACATCCTCTATATATTAAAGCATGCTTTGAAGTTTGCTTCTCTTATAGAACTTCCTCTAAATCAGTACCAGCAAAACATATTGATGCAACTCAATTTGTTAATTGAAAAAATGTTAAAAGTGGTTGAGCATGGTAAAGCCTATTGTCAAACGGTGGCTAGAAAATTTGCAAGTCAGTTATAGAGAGACATTTCAAACTGAATAACTTGGTCCAACGATCCGTGGTGTATCTCAAAGGAAGACCTCATGGCAAGTTTGTTCCCAATTTGGAAAACTCGTATGTTGTTAAGGTAGTCTTGCCCAATAACTCATATAGATTGATTGATGTTGATCAGGTGGAACTCACTGATCCAGTTAACACTCTTCATCTCAAGAAATTGTATGTTTAGTCCTCTTATATTCACATTTTAATCAATGACAAATACTTATGTTAAACATATTTTATCTTTCATCTCTTTGGATCTTCCTCAGTTGTAAAAATAATAATTATACTTGGGCATTTTTTTTAGTATTATTATGTAAAAACTCAAGAGCAACCTATGCAGATAAAGGGTTACACTTGGACGGAAGCCAAAACAACCTACTCAATTAAACGGTTAAACCTGAACTCAATCTTGGCAAACCCATACAGGTAAGAGGTTATGCCTACAACAAACTCAAATAATCCAATCAAACAAGTGGTTAAACTTGAGATGTCATTCTAAACATGTTTTTGTTTTCAAAATTTCTAGTGCTCGTCTTTGCCGCTAAGCAAGGGTATATATATATATATATATATTTCTCTCTTTCTAAATCTTTCTCCATCTCCCTCTTTCTCTTTCTAAAATCTCGTTCTCTCTCTCCCTCTCTCCCACTGATTTAAAGTCCTCTTTTATCTATTTTCAAACACACACACACACACATATACATCTTTCTCCATCTCCTTCTTTCTCTTTCTAAAAATTATTTCCCTCTCCCTTTTTTCTCTATTTATTTTGGCTTAAAATCATCTTTTATGAATGATCATACACGTAAGTGTGTGTGTGTGTGTGTGTGTGTGTATATATATATATAAGTCATTTTCACCTAAATCTCTTCCTCTCTCTTTTCTTCTTTCTTTTTTTTCTCTTTCACTCATCCAAAAGTCTCTTTGATAAGACCTAAAATTTTTCATTTTTATTTATCGACTTTATTAAGACCAAACTCAAGTAATGACCTAATGTTAAAACCATGCTTGATGATTTATCGACTTTATTCATGTGTTTGGTTGGTTAATTAAGAAGGAGAGAAAGAAAATAAATAAATAAATAAACATGTGATAATGTAAATCCAATTCTTCCAAAATTAAAGGGATAGAGATAGAAATGAAAATGGTTGGTTTTTTCTTTTTCTTTTCTATCCAAACAATTTTTAACCATCTTTTTCTTTCCTTTCCTTCCCTTTTCCTCCTCATTTTCTTCCCCTCCCTTTCCTTCCCTTTCATTGTCATCCCTCCCTTCCCTTTCCCTTCCGTCCATCTATACAGCCGCGTAAGATCCCCATCCAAAGCCAACAATTCTCCATCATTGCATTAGTCCAGGGAGAGACAAGTCAGAAAGTGATAGTTGAGGAAGGAGGAACCACAGTGAGGAAGGAGAGGAAGCATGTATTACTGGAAATGCAGCTTGAAATGGAGAACAGAAAAAGCAAATTGCAGTCAAGGAGGAGTTAGAAGCAGTAAAATCTTAGCATTCCCATCCATTGGATTGATGAAAATTAATGCCAATAGTTCCTGAATACATATATATATATATATATATATATATATATATTATATATATATATATATATACATATATATATATATATATATATATATAAGAAAGAATGAAAAAACAACAAACAAACTTAGCATTAAAAAAGTTCCACTAATTCTAGTTAATTGGCTTCCCCTCCTGTATATCGCTGCAACGCTAAGGGTGATGCCACCAGTTCTTGTATTCATGGCCTTTAATGGGAGGCACCTAGCAAGTATGCATTCTCCTGCTCTCACTCGATCATGGAACTTGCTTCTTTTACTTCCATCATAGAGCTTGTTAGTTTGATCCAGTTGAAGATGCCGAAGAGGAAGATGATGTGTCATCTACAGAATAAAGCTCACATATTGTGTACTCCGCCTGTTCATTGCACAATTCCAAGTACCATTAGTTCAACACGGTTTAAACGAAGAGTGAAAACCAAATTTTCATTCATTCTTCCATTGCTTTCAAGAATTTAAAAAACGAGTAAAGACTTGTTCTTCCGGGTTGAGCATATAAGCAATTATACTAATTGGATCAAATATGCTCGATTTCTTTTTGGTAGTAGCAGGAGAGTAATGTCTAACTGGGTCCGATCGGATATTGTGGACCTTCTTGCCCATATAATTTTTTTTATGGTTGAAAAATGCTCGGGTTTCAGTTTCATAATTAGGAATGTTTGATTACTTTAGACTGTAGATCTAGGGATTTGATCTGACATGGTTGTTAGTACAACAAAAGTTTCATCCTAAGTCCATGGTTTATCAAACTAAGGATCGTAGACTAGAGGTCCACACTTGAGATAATAATTTGCTTTTTGCATTGCAAAATGTTCTTGTCCAAATATAGAGGGAGAGTCTACAAATATTAAATCCTGACAATCGTAATTCAGAGTAGATCAAATGCAGTCGGACACCACCTTGCATCCTACTTGGATACGGATGTCCATATATCGAATTTGAATCAGATATCCAACCGAACCATTCCGAAAGAATAGGATATGAAAAAAACACTTAATATCTGTTTGAAAAAGTGGATTGAATTCAGATATAAGAGATGACATCTGATCGGATTCAGATTCGGATATACATGAAAATTTTATTGAATTTGGATCCAGATTTAGATCTGATTTAATTTTAAATAAATATCTTATATCCAGTGCTCTTGCATTTTGAAGATTGATCAGATTCAGTTCAAATCGGATTCAGATTCAAATATATGTAAAAGACGGATTTGAATTTGGATTCAGATATAACTTTTCTTTGTTCACATTTGAATCCAAATATGTGAATATCAGATTAAGGGTATATTCGGTTTGAATTTGATCTGTTGACATCTCTATACTTGCGGTTTGTCTTGGGTGACATCCCTAAATGTCATTTCTAGAGGCAAAATGTTGTTGCCTTCAAAACAGTGTTTAAGGCATGTTTGGGTGACAGTCCAAATTAGGTCCATGAAAAACTTAGTATTTGACAAAACACCATTCGCCAAAGGGAGTAAATAACTATTAATTAGAAAATGCCATTTTCATGTTGGTATCCAAGCGCGTATTCTAATTTAAAATTGGTTAAAATCCATGTCATAAAACAGAGCATATACCAAATGTCATTTTTTGAAGTTGTCATCCAAACAAAACCATAGTCTCTTCCTAACAATGTAAAAATGGTTCTAATCTCCATAAAAAAACTATACACAACTAACTTACCTTGATTGGCCTAAATCTAGAGAAATCATGCATTTAGGAACTCTTGTTTGATCATTGTTTTAATAAATTCATGTATTATGATGAATCCAACATCTAATTTTTATATGATTTAAAATGCAGTTGAAGATGAGGGATGTATTGTGGGAATTATAGCAAACATATTTTTTTTAGCTATCCGTATATTGATATGGCCTTTATATGCAAGTTCCATATGAATGCAAATGCATGCACAATATGCACATGGACACACAAAGTATGGGCCAGTAGACAGAGATATGTTTTTGTTCTCACTCTATCATTTGGTAGATTGAGTTGAGCTCGAAAATTTGGATCAAGACGATATTCATTGAGGAACCAATCAGTTTTTTTGCCAACGGCCTTTTTTCCCAACATAGTATTGGAATGTATTCTTGATTCCAATTACTTCATTGGTGATCCATATCACGTCTTCGTCCCCTTGAGTTAACTGCCAATACCCCTCGTCAGTATCCTTGTCTCGGTCCTCTTTGTAAAAAAGCATAATCTTCGTCCGCAACAGCGCTAACTGTAGAAATGGCAAGAAAAAAGAACAAAGAACAAAGACAACGATGTTAATGGCAACCCTAAATCCTAAAATGCTTTATTGCAAATCTTTGTCACGTAAATATTGATATGGAAAGTTTTTTTTTCTTGTAATTTTCAGGAGTTGACATCTGCGAGAATCGAACAAGTGATTAGTGATCTACCAGCGGCTAGCCTAACCAAGTTACACTATGCTCTTTTGGATGGAGGAAAGGAAGATGAAGGGAGGGAAAGGACAGTCATTCATGTGTTTGGTTGGCTAATTAAAAATGAAGGAAAAGAAAAGGACGACAAAAAAAACCTGTTTGGATGCAAGAGAGAGAAAATGAGAGGTAAGGAAAGGGAAGGAATAATCAATGTAAATCCAATCGCTCCAAAATTGAAGAGATTAAGATGCAAAAGAAGATGTTTGACATTATTTCTTTCTTCTTATTTCCCTCCTCATTCCTTTTCTTTCGTTTCCATTCCTCCATTTCCCTCTTTTCCTCATCCAAACATGGCATAAACATCTTTTAACATGACCCTTTTATGGATATTTTTTCTACTTCCCTGTTAGCACTTGAGCGGAAATACAAGGTTGAAGCCAGGGCTGACAAGGGCCATATATATATGCTTGCATGTGATTTTGGGAAAAGAAAATTATTATTTTAGAAATTTTTACATTTTCTCTTCAAAATTTTGAATAATATAGTTTGGCCAGTTTAATTTTTTAAAAAAAATATAGTTCAGCCCCTACTATGAATGTTTAATCTCATATTAAAGATTATTGAGAGAACTTCAAGTATAGAGGGTTGTTATGTGATTGGTTGTCCTAAATTCTAGTCTTGTGGTGGCCGAAACCAAACTTGTTAGGGTGGGCTGAGATCCACCAAACCATGAGTTTGAGCCCGATGTATGGACCTAGTTGTTACAATGATATCAGAGAACTGTTCAACACATTAACTTCGGGTCCTGTATGCAGAAGTGTATGCTTTAAAAGGACTGAATTGTAACACTTCACAATGATAAGTTTAGTCATGTATTCAAGAGTATGAGAGATTTTCAAAAACCTATAAAGGGGGTTGTTATATGATTGGTTGTCCTATTTCTTAGTTTTTTTCAGACAGGAACCAAAGCTACTATGGAGCAAGTTGAGATATGGTAAACCCCTTCTAAGAGGAGGTCGGGTTGTTACATTATTAGTTCTACCTTTGTGGACATCATGCAAGTTGTGGTGAAAGTGTGTTTAGATTCAAAAATAAGTTACACCACAATAATACAAAGTGCTCTTAAATCAACTATTTTGGGGAAAAAAATACAAATACATAAAACTATACGATACTGCAATTAAAAGCTTCAAGAGAGATATAGATCTCTACCTGTTAGGTCCCAAGGATCAGAACGATATATATCCAATCTTGGATCGTCTGACGTTCATTTGGGTTTTATGCTTTGGGACCAAGTGAACCATTATCAGTGGGTCCCTGCAAAAGCCATGGTTAAAACCCTGTAGCTCCTCGCTCTCTCTAGCCTCCAAGTGGGTGGTGGTATAACTTTCACCATAAGCACCCTTTTATACTTAGAAAAGTGGTGGATCAATCTTTTTTTTTTTTTGCATTTTAGGGTGCACATTCCTTTTTTTGGATTTCCCACAACCAAATCCTTTTTATCCATATATATTTCTTAAAAATCTTATAAACTCATTACACATTAAGATCTTATAAGATCACATGCATCTTTTGGAAGTGTCACTTTTTATATGAAAGATGTCTAGGTGGCTTATCCAGCATGAAGTTCTCAAGTGTGAGAAGGTTTGGAAGATAAGTATTCTTTTTTGGATCGGTTTCTAGGGTTGATAAATGATTATCTTACATGTGTATGTTTTTTGGATTTATTTCTACACTTGATAAATTATCTTTATAATTTGGATGTAGTAAGTTGTTATGCTCATAATAATCTCTCATTTACACCCAATGACCTGTTATATTTCCAAAACATTACTAAAATAAATTATTTAGTTTCCAAAACAATATAGCTGAAGTAAAATATTTGACTTTTTGATTATCATAAAAAGGTAAATTATTTAACTGATTTCACATTTCAAAAATGATCTGTTGAACTACTACTTGTCCTCTGTGTGTGTGTGTGTGTGAGTGTGCGCAGGCGCAGGTGCAGATGTGTGAGGGAGAGCAAAGAACTCCTTTAAACATTACTATAACTTCCACCTCTAATAAAGGGGAACAACGATCAAAAGACCAAGACATACATCGACCTCCAAACAAGAGAATAAAAAACAAAACGTAGCACACACACACACACAAAAAAAAAGAACAGTCAAGAAAATCCACAATCAACAAAAAGATCCCATCGATCCAAACCCAAGCAACAACAACAAATCCTCGACCAGCACAATGCCAAAAGCCAAAAAGAATTATCACCACAAATAATCACAACAGAAAGACGGAACCGAACCTAGAGAGCCCCACAACGGTGGCCAAAAGGCAAACTCAAGCAGCCCAGGTAAAGCAGAACATCCACCAAGAAGAGAGCCAACGACCAAAGAAGAATGTGAAGAGATGACAGCCGACCAGCTATCGAAAGAAGAGCTTGGGTCATCGAATCTGACACAATCTTGAGGAGGGTCTGAAATGGGCATCATCTTCTGACCTTTTTTCACCATAGATGACCGAGGCTCATGGGGAATGATCTCCTAGCCCAAGGACAACCAGATGAAAAGGATTTCAATCCTGAACCTTAGGAAAGGGCAAGTGACATGGAGGGAATCAAACATCTTTTCAACTAAGCACCCCCAGGGGAAAACAACTACCAACTCATTGTCAACAGCTGCAAAGGAGGAAGAAGATGTTCATCCAAGGCAAACACGGTTCAAGCAGAGAGCATAGGAAAAAATGTGATCTGGACATACACTCGTCGAAAGAGATGGCTTCAGGAGGAAAGGCTAGCACTCGCACGTTCAACAAAAAAGATGAGGCCAAGAAAAAGATGAGTAGGGAAAACTCTGGAATCAGCAAAGCGCACTAAGAAGAAAGATGCAAGATAACCGAAGCAGAGCATGGTAGAGTGGGTGAAGGTAATAGTGATGAGGTGCCACGTTGCAATGCAGAGGAAGGAAGGGTAGCATTAGGAACTGAAAGGACCAATAGGGAGCAAAACCACAAAACGACATCAAAATTGAGGAGAGACAAACGACATCAAAACTGAGGAGAGACAAAAGGGACCCTCAATACAAAAAAAAATTCAACCTCTGAAGGGGCTAGGGCGCCAAGCTGTTGATATATGTCACCTTTGTCTATATAATTTCATGCATCATTTTAAATATGAAAAAAAATCCCATGATTAATACAAAGAGAAACTTTTTGTAGGAATAAAAGAGAAAACCACAAAATTAAGATTTGGGGATTTGATAAAGGTAAAATTTGTTATTTTGTATATACATATGGTCATGACCAATACATCTTTTTAAGTAGTAAAAGAATGTTTTTGTTTTTTTTGTCCTGATTATAACATTATGTTTTAAATATTTTATTATATCATAAATATTATCTCATACTTATGTTTAGTGTTATCTCATACATCTGTCCATTATCTTATTATCTTATATATATTTTATTATCTCATACTTATGTTTAGCGTTGTCTCATGTATCCATTTGTTATCTTTAAATTTTTGTAATCTCATAAACATTATTTCATAACATTATTTTATACTTATGTTTGGTGTTATTTCATATACATTATAATCTCATAAAGATATTTCATACTTATAATTAGTGTTATCTCATATACATTACCATTTCATTATCTGATAAATCTTTTGTTATCTCATAAATACTATCTCCTACTTATTGTTATTTTGTAATGTTTAGACATAAAAATAAATGCAATGTTAGTAGTG
>NW_022204910.1:0-31391 GCF_008831285.2 Nymphaea colorata | reverse complement strand
CCAACCCCAACCCCCAACCCCAACCCCAACCCCAACCCCAACCCCAACCCCAACCCCAACCCCAACCCCAACCCCAACCCCAACCCCACCTCATCATCTTCAATGTATTCGATTGAATCAAAATCATTTTTGCCATAATTAACATTATAACATTTCAAATGAGGCATCTCACGCGTACAATCACCCATTCATTCTCCAAATATATATAGACTCTCTACCAAGCAAGCGTCGCATCTCAGACGCCCTTTTTTAGGGTGGATTCAAGCCAAATCCAAGTTCTGGAAGATCCTCTGGACTTCTACTTGCACCTCAATGTATGATCGTCATCAACAGCAGAACAGCATCAATCAGAGCTCCCTTCGCATAGGGCTTTCCTCTCTCTATCTAGGAACAGGCACGCTTGAACGCCATTTGCTGGCCAACATAGCAGCGAGACATCGGAGATGCCCCGATTTGCGGTCGGCTATGGTATTCGATTATCATCGTAGCCATCGCGAAGAATATGGATAATCACCCTTCAGCATCCTTTCTAAGTTTTCAGAAGAAGTTGGCAGCCACGCTACTGTTGGATACTTGAAAATGGGGTCGTTTAAGGGTGTGATTGGCTAAGTCTTGGGCGTCCACCACCAAAAGATATACGTATTTGACGACCGAGTGGTTTTGGGAGGCGCGAATCTTTCGAAGAACTATTTTTTGAACCGCAAAGATAGGTACCTCAGCATCCACAGTTCAGAACTAAGCGATTACCTCTTCGACTATCTGCAAATACTTTCGTAATAGCCGACTCCATAGCAACTGAACACGCATTATAAGCTGTGGAAATACGCCTATATGCCGTCAAGATATGCACCAAGTTTTAGAGAGCAGCTTGCATCGCTGAAATAGCTTGATTAGGGTCGCCAAAGCGAGAAGGAAAGAACTTTCAGTTGGGATAAAGCTCCAAAGAAAGGCGTGGTTTTAAGCAAAAACCAGCAAATTGCTTAATAGCTAGGGACAAGTATTGCCAAGGTTGAGCCGATGGCTCCCAAGAAGTTTTAGCAAGTGCGATAGGAAGTCAGGGATAGCCTTTTTTCAATTAAGAGTTAAGATTATGTGGGAAATGAGCTTGAATAGCTAGGAGACCCGCTTGCTGAGCCTCTAGCAGTCACTGGGGAATAAGTCTATCTCTTCCCATTTGTAAGATAGCATTCATATAGATCCAATGGAGCCAGTTGAAATAAGCATCATAGTATGAGCTGTTTAAAAGCATCCTCTTGGAAGCAGCCAGACAAGGGCATCACATTCGTCTTTCAAGTGGCTATCTCAATATCGACCAGTCTTTATTTGCCCAGCTTGGAACAGAAAGCAAGCGAACGCCAGCGGTCGAGTTGCTATGCTCGTCTCCAGGCGCAAACAGCTTCTATCGAGGTGGCAGGATCAAAAAATATATCCCTTATATGTATCGATGCTACGAACACTCTCTTTTGCAAAAAATGGGGGATAAAGTCCTCATCAAGGAGTTTTAAAACGGTAAGGACCACTTTATAAAGGACGTTGGAGCTACCACGCGAAGGGGCTTTGGCTGTAGTAGGCTGAGAATTCTTACTTGACGGTTGTGGGAAGCTCCAATTTCAATTAAAGATCACGCACGAGAGATTCCGAAATGCAACTGTACATTTACTCGAGCTGCAAAGCTTTGAACCATCGGCTCAATCGATAATGGAAGAACATGGAGAAGGACTGCAAGCCGGTGGGACTCAAGGAAATATAATCAGACGATGAGATAAAGGTAAGCTGGCCTTACAGGACGCTTTCTAAGCTCTTTAGCTCAGTTTTGTGATAATCAGTATTCGATTATCTTTATCAAGTAGGTATTGATGCGTGTTGTAATCCGACTCGAAAATATCACTATACACATCATTCATTGGTATGAAACTGGGTGCAAGAACTCAATCTTGTCTCCTGAGTGGAACAAAGCCACGTATGGCAGGATTTCATCGTTAAGGAAGCCAACAGGCAGTTTCATATATGCGAGCGATCGCTTACCGAATTTGAATTAGATGTCTTCTTGCCCCATGATGATCTTTATCGTTCCATCCTAGACGATCCCATCTCCAGCCTTTGTGACTTTTCCTTCGAAGATAAGGCCACTTTATCCTGCATTCTGATGCGATTCGTAGCATATGCAGTATGGTGTTCTCCATGGCATCGGCAGCTGAGTTGTTAATGCTGACCGCTTGATCACCCCAACAACGAAATTGTTATCCTTGATGCCTCGATTTTTGACTTCGAAGTAGACCTTTCCCCTGCAGTGAAACATGCTTACGATTGGAATACTTTTCCAATCGTATACTGTTTTCTCGAAGACTTCCTTATCCACTTGCCGATAGCTTGACAGAAGCGGGTTGTTCGCATCCACCCTGATATTCTCTAGCCGCTATTATTGAATTTTGGGGAGAGGAGTAGGCAGTTCGGAGCGGTTGCTGCGTTCGCCCGGCCAGCAGCTTCCCATTATATTATCCAACAAATAAATCTTATTAAATTAGAATATGAATCGCCAACTAACTCCATTTTCGGTCAGCTTGGCGTGGTTGTGTTTTTGTCGTTGGGCGTTAAGGTTTATGCTTATAGTTATTGGTTATGAATAACGAGCTGGTGCTATCGCTGCAGGAATACATCGTGGAGCTTGAGACTGAGAACAAATCTTTGAGGCAGCACATTTTCCAGCTCCAGGGCAAGCTGGAAACCAGTTCATCCATCTTTCACGACGAGGTCGAAAAGCTCAAAGTATATATCGATCAATGCCAAAACGAAATAATCAAACGCGAAAATAGGGAAGTTGGGTTGCTGGAACTTGTCGCAGAACTTGAGATTGCCAAGGAGGATGCCTATAAGGAAAGGGATATCTATATACAACAAATCGAGGACCTTAGGAACGACTTGCATGCCAAACAGGAAGAAATCGTGAAATTGCAAAGGCAGGAAGAAGCTATTAAGACAAGCCTTTGCGTTCAAAACAAAAATACGCAAAATCTTCCCCCCAAAGGAAGCAAATGCAAAAATTGCTAAGCTTACATAAAGAATCAACAGGTCCTTCAGAACCAAGTGGCCGAACGCTAGCATATCATCCAAGAGCTGCAAACCGATATCGAGTGTCTTAGGGAATTCATGTGAATGATATTTAATGAGTGTGGATGTAAACATCACTTGGAGACCACGAAGATAATGTCGATTTTGATGAAAGGAAGGATGGTCTCGAACCGAAGCTGCAGCTTTTCCCTGATGCGCTATTCGTTTAGCTACTCTGCCAGCTTTACTTTCGACCACACAGCGATCAAGTACGAGCTGTTAACTTCTGCGCTGCCGATCACTTTTTCTGAAACTTATTTGCGTCTAATGATGTCCCTACTCCAGGTGTTGTTATTGAAGCCAGCGGGGTCATAGAACTCGCGAAGCTACGGATAGAAAGCCTCCTTGTATTCTACTTCAGATTCGTCCAAATTGATGACGAGAGATCCGCCATCCTTGAGGACACTACGGGTCATTTCTCCAAAGCGTGCCTTGTAGTTGTAGCGCTCCTCTCCCGCCAGCTGCGAGGCCTTGCGAAGGTCGAAGTTGTGGGAAGTACCTGCGAAGGCTAGTTGCTGTTGCAAGGCGGCCAGGTTGAACTGGGAGCCTTCTGAAGCAATCACCAAAGGAATTCGGTTGTTGTTATTGCTCTTAGTGCACAGCTATCCCAAGGTGGCGAGATCCGAAATAGGGACTTTGGTGACAAAGCCATGCTTCACCTTTTCGTTCCGCTATTTTTGCTTGAGGACTTATTTGCGCTGCTTTTTGAAGGCCAGATATTCCTTCTCACCCATCTGAGGGTTACGGAGGAGACCCTCTTCAAGGAAATGGTTCGCCTTAAAAGATCCTTTGAGAACAAAGCCTTCGTGGTGCCTAAAGATGCCGCCGCCCTCCATCCTTCCCTTCCGCCAGGATCCTTCGTAAACATCTCCGTTCGTCCATGTCATCTTGCCATGCTAGTGATAACTGCCGTCCTTGAATTATCCTTCGTACGTGAATTCTCCAGGGACGGTGAGCTTGCCCTGGCCATGCTTGCGATCTCGGTCCCAGCTGCCCTCGTAGCGCGAATACTGTCCCTCCGGGTTGGGACTGTAGAGGTAAATGCCGAAGCCGTGCTTGACCAGTTTATTCTTGGGATTCGATGCGTCAGGACTGTCTTTGGATTGGACGACTCCGCTTTAATCGAGCAGGCCCACTTCTCCGTAGTAATAGCTTTTTCCTGGGAGTTCGTAGCACACCCAGCTGGTCTGGTCCATTTCCTTATAGTTGGTCATCAGTTTCAAATTCAATTATTATAGGGGCGAATCTAGCCATAGATGGGAATATAAGTCATCGTCTATCAGTGGCTGCAGTCTGGGCCGACCTCTCGATGCCCTTGCTTCGCGAGAGCATCTGACTGCGGCTTAGCCTTGATTATCTCTATCTTTTGCTGTCGTAATGGCCGAAGTCTGAAGGCGCACGATAGCTGCCAGGGCCAGGAGCTAAGTCAATCCAAATTTACTTGATGATCGCTTGGCGATGAGGTCAGTAAAGGATTGCCTGCGTCCCTCCATAAATGTTCGCTTTCCCGCGCTTACGTTCTTGGAAAGGACATATTTGCCCTATCCGGAAAGGCTGTTCAAGGGCTGGTAGACCCCAGGGCCAGGAACGTCGGTAGCTATATAGGCTAGCAAGATACTTGACTTGTTGAATCTGCGAGATCTAGGAGGATTGAATGTCTTTGATTTTGACCCAGGGTACTTGGACAAGTGATATTTTCCTTCTAGATTTTTGCCAATTTCCTCGGAGTTGTTGTAAGTGCACGGGGCAGGCACGATCAGAGCGGTGGTCTTGGGGAATACTGAATGATTGCAGATATACAATCCTCGCTGACTTTGGGCCTGAGCGACCATTTAGGAGTGTCGTTGATCTTAAATTCTTCGTACCTGCCCGGGCCAGGCACCTTCTGCTGTTCGAGGTCGATGTAGCTCATGGGAGCGATGTCCTTGGTGATGGCCAAGTTACTTCTCGCGAGTAAAGCGGTGAGAATCCCTTCTTGTGAGTTTTGTTTTGCTCGACGAAGGAGGAGAGATTGTAGGTATCGGGCGAGGGCACGATATTGTGTGGGTGCTTTCCGATGTCGAGGTTGGTCTTGAGGTCGTAGCCGATGCCCGCTCGCCGGTTCTTATTCTCTGCGATTCCGGGGATGTTGTAAAATGAGTCGCAACTGCATGGGTGGAATCTTACTAATACTTTGGGCGTTTGAAGCGGGAGTCCTTGGCGAAGGACCAGTGCGTCTTGGCAGTGGAGTCGTTGATTGGCGACTTGAGGATGGCGTCGGCGTCGACGCAAGAGAACATCTAGCACGGGCTGCTCATAGTAAATAAAATAAAAGATGATTAATTGTAATGGCTATGCTTGAAATCAAATAGTTGTGCGGATTTGGTGGAAAAATGCTATTATCCAGTCCATGGCTTTGCCCAATAATAATAAGAAAATCAATATCCAAAACTAAGACTTTTGAAGTTTTAGCAGAAGGTGGTCTAGATGCTCTCAATAATAATTTTATTTCTCCAGCGTGTTGTCCTGGTAGATTCTCTTAACGATCCTCCTTATCTTTTGCTGCGGCCTCTATACCTCGGGTGCCTGATCTCTTCCTACTAGCAGGTGTTGTTGAAATAGTAGTTGCTCTTGAGGATGGCCCTCTTGGGAAGCCTCATCAGATGGCTGGAGTTGTTCCTGATGATCTTGCCGATGAACTCGCTTCTCTTATTTTGGGAGTCTAGCAATCTCGAAACTGCAATTTCTGTATTTTTATCTTATTCTGTTCTATTATGTTTCTATTCTCTTTTTTCATAGTTTTTCCTTAAGGCTCCTCCAGGATTTTCTCAGCGTGCAGTCTCTTGTCAGCCTATTCCTGCTTTTTCCGCTTGCATTCCGCGAAAATAGCGGACTCGCTCGCTTCTTGTGAGCAGCAGTTAGCACATTTTTTCTTCCATAGTAAGCTGCATCCTGATGAGAACAACTCCCTTTTTATTCTTGTAAAAATGCCCCGAAGCCGTATGGGCCAGCGAGTCGATTATGATGCGATCCCTCCTGGGGTTCGCAATCTTCTGGACTAAAAGCTTATTCGTGATTCGAAACTCATATTCCTCGCTGATATGCGGCAGCAGCTTAAAATGCCGATACTCGTCAAGCGACTGGCCATTATGGCGCCTCTAGAAAACGGGCTGTCCTCCTCCGTCAGCGTTGCTATCCATGGATCCGATGATACAGAAGACTGTGATTATAATTGCGAAAAGACATGGAAGCAATCGGATTACCATAGAATGATAAATAAAATGCATCAATGGCTGCCCTTCTGCTCGAATTACTCGATTTGCCTTCGGATTTATTTTCGAAACGACGACCTTTCTTTTATCTTTGGGCGGTCCATCCCCTATGAAGAGGACGATGCGTTCAGCCTTGATCCAGTAACGCTTGAACTTTCAAGCTGCTTGATTGATTTTATGTGCAAAACCTTCATCGCTTCCTTGCCTACATTTTTTTTCGCTTTGCCCTCTCTTGCAGCTCCATCTAAGCCCGCTTGCTTTTCTTTAGCTGTCTCTGATACTATTCTTCCTGCTTCAGCTTGGTTGCCTTTTCGCGAAGCATTTCCTCTTTCCTTTCTCTGGCTCCTTCGATTTTCTAGAGTTTCTGTCCGAGCCGATTCTGCGCCTCTAGTTCAACCTCACTGGCTCTCGAGCGGACAAACTTTGCCTTTTGGGCGTAGAGTTCTGAGAGTCCTTTGCGATAGGGTTCAGAAAAGAGGCCCTTCGACTGCAGTTTCAACACAAGTGCATCGTATTCAGCGTCTTTGGTTCGGTTTCTTTTTTAGAGGTGGGAAAGGTGAAGAGATCTTGATATCTGAGAATCGCTTTCAGTCTTAATGAGCTTACTCCTGAGCAAATCTTCGCGTTCTCTATCGAATTGCTTGATCTTTTCAAGCGACCTCTTCAGTTCCATCTTCCTGCTTTCTTTTAGTTTTGCAGCGGTATACTCTTCCTTCCTTCTCCTTAGTTCCGACATGCTTTTCACCCGATCTTAGAGGCGCTTCATTTTCTTTTCGCTTCCTTTTTGCACTTTTCCTCTAGTCTGGTCTGCAATTCTTCTCTCCTTTTGGCTTCCTGTTCCTGCAGGTACTGATTCCTGGCGCGAGTTCGCTACTTCTTGAGCTGCTGCTATTCCTGCTTGAGGTGGTGGCTGATCTCCAGCTACAGTTGATAGCGGAAGGATTCAGGGTTCTGGGAGTGGTCGACGCGCTGACTCACGAAATCCAGGAGCTTAGCCCTGTCAGTCTTCATCAATAAAATTAACAATCACTTAAATGTATAAAATCACTTAGCCAATATTAACCATCATCTGCGCATGTAGGTCAGCTTCAGAGCCCTCTTGAACTCCTATCCTTATATGCGCGGCTTGTGAAGGGAATGAGAAGCAGCAACTGGAGAGTTGCTATGATGGATATTATGCGTGGGAGAAGGAATTATGTCCACCTGGCAACCGTAGCTCTAAAAGTTAGGACGGGCCTGCTCGAACTTGAAGCTATGGGAAAACTTTGGTTTATCCTTCTCTTTCTCTTTATTCTTTTCCTTTCCTTGTCTTTGTGCGTTTCCGTCTGTGCCTACCTTTCGACTGTCTTGGGCGTACATCATTCCTATTCGCTCCTACTTGAACGTAGTTAGTCTTTTCAGGGCTGGATTCCCGCTTTTGGGATTCTTCTTCGATGGGCTTGAGCGGGGCGTCTTCGGACCGATATGTATCTTAGTGGTTGGATATTTTGGGAGTTTCCGAACGATCTCTTTCTTGGCCTTTTGAGTTTACCTCTCTTTCCTGGTCTCTGAGGGTGCTTTTTCTCTTGAGGACTTGCGTTCGAGCGCTGTTCTTTGAGTCGGTCCGCTTAAAGGCAGACAGCTACTATTTTAGCCTGCTGATTTCGGCCTTCATCGTTGTAAGCTCATCCTCTTGAGCCATGTGATGGATGTTTTGAATCTTCCTTTGGTCCTAAAGCTTATCGATGGTTTCATTCTGCGTCTTGACCACTTTCCTCTTGAACTAAAGCTATTCGTTCAGCTTTGATGCCTAGTGCCTAAGTTCTTCCAGCATCTTTTCGTATTTGGCTGTGCTTGCTTGATGTTTTGTCTGATTTTAGGAGTTTCTTTTCTTTGGTGGGTAATAAGGCTCTATAGATCCTTCTTATTCTTTTCCAAAGTGCCTATTATTTACTTCTTTTTCTCGTTTTCAGCTTCAGATTTGACCAAGCTGCTTTTGAGAATGACAATTGTTCCCTGTAGCTCTTCGATATTTGATTGAGTTGCACTATCTATTGCTGAAGTTTTTATATTTCAGCGTTGAGGCTTGCAATTTTGTTGGTATTCCTATCCACTTGCATCCTTAGATCTTCATACAGCATGGGGTGCACATACGCTACTTTCTTCTCTCGGTCTTCTCGATAAGATTAGAGCATTTTCCTCAATAGGTCCTTTTCCTTATCCGCCCTTCCTCTCATTTGTTCTAAAACTGATGTCTTATTGGAGAGATTGAGTTCGCATGACTGCTGCTGCTTGCTAATCTCTTCCAAGCGTGCGTTTAGTTCTTTGAAGATCTATCGATTGTGGTCCCTCTAATTAGCTCCTTCCTTAAGCAGTGACTCCTTTTGCAGGATATCTGCTTGCAATTTAAGCTTTTACTCCATGAGGGCATTGTTTTCTGTCTCGGCAGCCTTCAGACGTTAAGCTGCTTTCGCCACCATGTCCTGATCCTAAAGCTGTTTATTGTGGAAATCTAGGATTTGGGATTACTTAGTGCTGATTTCCTCCCTTAGACTGTTGATTTTGCTTCGAAAGACGTCTCTCTCGTTGTCCAATTTGTTGTTTGCTTCGTCCAGCTCAGTCCCTCTGTTTTCCAGCAGCATGCGCATGCCCTTCATTTCTTCTTCGAAAATCTCCTTGAGTCGCACTGATCGTTCATCAAGGCCTCCATCTTGGCCTTTTCGTTGTTAGTTATGTTATACATTCGCTAGAATTTATCTTCACAGCTTGGAGGTTGCGAATCAGCTCAACATCCCTCTACAGGCATTCTTTTTTATCTGATAGTTATTGCTCCAATACGCTCACTTTATATTCAAGTGTGCTAACCTGATCCTAAAGTTCTATCTTTTTCTTCATTGCTTCTGCTTAGGCCTATTTAGCAGCTGCTGCAATGGCCTTTGCTTCTCTAGCTTGGCTCTATAGCATGATTCTTTCTGCGTTGAAATCTCCAAGCAGTTTTCCTGTGCTTTAATACTTCTCATAGACACGTTAGTTAGCATTCCGCGATTTATCGATGATAACCTGCTGTTCCTTGATTCTGCGGTTTAGATCAATGATTTGGGTATCTCTGATGGCCATTTCATTGACAAGACGATCATTTTACTGTCGGAAATGATCCAGTTTTATAATGATCCTACGCACATGCTCTTCGTTTTCATCCCTTTTCTAGTTTAGCTCGGCTAAAATGCCCGTCAGCTCGTAAATCTATTGGCGCTTGAGCTAAATTTCCTTGTCACGCTCTCCAATTATTCATCCATTCTCGCTAATTGGCGGTCCAGCTAGATGATCCTGATCTCTGCTTGTTCCAGCTGAGCTCTTAGGCTTATTTCTGTTTGGCGTGAGATTATCTAGTCCTCTCCCTTGAGTCTCAAATCAGTCAGTAGCTTTTCGTATTTGATGCGAATTTATTCGTATGAGGTGAAGACGGCATTGACCTTTTACTCGAATTTGAGGCGCAAGCCAACCTCATCATTGAAGGCTTGGTCAGTGAGGTGCAGAGAGGACTGGGCGATGTTGTAATCGTTAGTGAGTTTGCTGATAGTGTTGCTTTGCTAGCTTATTCTCTTGTTCAGTTTCGTTATTTCTGTTTAGAAGGTACTGCGTTATTCTAGGAAAGCGGCTTCCTTGGCTGCAAAGTTCTAACGTAGCTCCATGGCCTGCTTCTGGTAAGTCTATCAATCACTTGGAAGGCTGTCCGATAGCTGGTGCACCCTTAAAGCAGCTTGACGAAGGCTTCCAAAAGGAGTTTATGATTTTTTCTCTGCATGCTCGCTTGTCTTTGTTAGATTCAGCAGCTCAGCAAAAGTGTTGTTGATGCCGTAGGTGTAGACATAGAGACTGTTGTACAATTTTTCCACCACTTCTCCTGAGATGTTTTGGCTCTTCAGATACTTTTTATCTATTTAGAATTTCTGACCGTTCGCAGCGGGCCTGTCTTCTCGACTTCACCTGACCTTGGCCTTAGCTTTTTCCTTTCCCTTCCTGCGGGTCGAGCGCTTCTTCTAGCCACATCTCCAGAAAACTGCTTCTCTTCTGGGCTCGATGCTTGGAGTTGATGTCAGGCAGCGTATCGAGCAGAGATTTGGTATCGGGACGAGGGGTAATCGTAAGATTGTCTGAGTTCTTGCGCTCAGTGGGAACGTAGTAGTTAGAGACAGTCGACATATCTCGTCTGACCTTGATTCCCCTCGAATGGGATGCAGTGTCAAAGCAATTCGTACTCTTGAAGTGCGGTAGCATCTTTCTCGAAGTAGAGTCGGTCCGATTTTCATTTGTAGCCATCTCGATTAAATTTATAGTTATTGCGAGTGAAGCAATAAAAAATTAATTATAAGCAACCATTTTCAGTCTTGAAGTGGAGAAAAAATATCGATTTTCGGTTAAAATAGAGTTTTTAATTAAAGCTTATAATACTGTTAGATAAGAAATTTCATATGTATACCAAGACTCCTCTCAGAGAAGCAAACAGCCATCCCTTGCAGCTAGCAAAAATCATATTCAAAACATGAAATAGACATGCAAACCTGCCAAAGTTCCATCCACTATCCTTTTGAAAAAGGAGAACGTCAAGGCAAGTGATCCAAAACCAGCAAAAATCCCATAAAAAAAGGAAAATGTTTCCAAATCTCCACTCAATTCCAAAAGATAAGTTGTAAGTAAGTCCATTAAGCATGATGTTAAGCCGAAGCAGCCCTTCTCGATGATGGCTGAAGTCAAGCAAGACTTGCACCCTTGCAAATAATGTGGAAGGACATTCGTTGAAACAGCACTCAAGCGGCATTAGAAAATCTGTAAGAAGATTTTCATCAATAAGCGAAAGGAGTTCAATTCAGCTAAGCACGTTTTGCCACTAAGGAACAAGCCAATCTTTTCAAAAAGAACAGTAATTATTGCATAATTAAGAGGATAAGCCTGATCCTGTGGTCCAAAGCAAACGGGGAAACATCATGCCACTATGGAACAGCAGTCTCTTGCCTTCAGATTGGCAATGAAACAGGTAAAGGGTGCCAAAAAGACTCAAGAAGAGATATAATATCTCCAAAAGTAGAAGAAAATCGTGAAGAGCAATATGTTCAAGTGCAAGCATTGCGGAAGATCTTTTAATGAAGAGTCGGGAAAACGTCACGAAGGCTTCTGTGCTCAAAAAGCGAAGGACATGATGAACAAAGCTAAAAGAAAATGATCTCTTTCCATCCATTCTATTGAAAATTCCTATATGTGAAAGCATAGGTATTTATGCTGTATAGAGGTTTACTGATCGATGATTGATGATAGGATGCATTTGAAGTGCATTACAGGTAAATATTAATGAAGAGAGATAGTAACGCGCCAGTATAACCTACTTTTCACCACCTTCTCCAAACATCACTTTCAGTGCGTATAACATCCGTTCTGCCCAGCGGGATTCCGGTCCTGTGGAGTCGGCTAGGCAACAAGATCCCCAGCATCGTTACTCTAATAACGTCGAGCAGAGCCAACCTAATAATGCCTTTGCCCACCTCCGAAGTGAAATCAGCAACCTCCGTTCCTAGTTCACGCGTCTTATTCAAAAAGATATCAATGGAGATAAGCTAAAGGAAGATAAAGTCAAGTTAGGTTCTATCCACAAAGAAGAAAGAAATGCAGCTCACTCCACGATTGGATTCTATAACCAAAGCGATGGCAAGCCTGATCAAAAGGGCGAATATTACTTCAAGAACAAGCTTGCCCTTAATGAGCAAAGGGGGTCGGTTGAGAATGTTTAAACATAAAAGCGGCATAAGCAGTTGGATAATGGTGCGAATCTCGCCAAATATCACAAAAAATACTCCTTTCAAACCCAAGATCGAAGAGATTAGACTTCCATATCCCAGGTTATTGACCATTCCAAAATCCATTAGCTAGAAATTGAGATTCGAAAACTTGGAGAAATCAAGCATAAAGTAGAAGAAGAAAACATCCACCTCAAAAGATAGCTGAATAGAATTTAAAAGGATTTGCAAGGAAAGATCAATGGACTTGAACTAGAAAACGAAAACCTTAAAAATTCCATGTAGCAAGCTCAAATCAGCATTTCTCTCAAGCAAAGCTTAGTAGAAAAGCTTTAGAATGATTGCCTCATTTGTAAAAAAAGCGTGCAAGACTATGAGCAGGAAGCTCGAAGGCTCAAGGCTAGCTTTAGTCTGTCAAGCAGTAATTATCTAAGATCGAATACCTCTAAAGAATCAATCATTAAATGCAAGAGAAATAAAAAATCTCCAGGATAGCTTTGGAGCAAAAGGATCATGAGTGCAATCAACTAAAACAGTAAAGGGAGGACTATTAGAATAAATACCAAGAACAGATAAATGTGATTGAAACTTTCCAAAACAGCATAAAAGATTTACAATCCCAGCACGACTTATAAGCCAGCAGTATAAAGCCATACAATTAAAGCATCAGGAAACAGTAAAAAATGACGATGGCTAGGCTCTAAAGATGCTATAGAAAATGAAACACTTGAAGATGAAAATACAGATCTTAAGAAGAGAGTTGAATCATATAAAAAAACTGTGGAGCAGCTGAACAGTTCCAACAACTCAAGCCGAGAGAAGCTTGTTGGATTGAAGGAATAGGCTAGGAAGGCGAAATAGGAAGCAAAGTTCTTTGCAGAGTAACTTCAGGTGAAGGAAAAGCTGATCACCAGTCTCTACCGAGATATAAATATCCTTGATGCCGAGATTAGGCACAGCTCTCACATCAAGATCGCCCTCACCAACCACCTCAAGTATATTGACGAACTAATTAAAGAATCATTGAACTGTAATGTAGCAAGCTCAATTAAAAGTGTCTTGCCCTCCATCAAGAGGACATTTAATATTCTTGATTTTTTGATGACTTATTCATATTTTATTGCACTGGTTACATCCTAATTAGTACTCATTAGTCTTGCGCTTCGCTTTCTTCGATTATAATAATAATCATGTGCGACTTTAACATGGTTAACGTAGACGCGCAAGGCCAAGTGGGCAAATCAGTAGACACAACCAAGATGAGAATGTTAGCTATGGATATGAAAGATTTTACCTAGTTTTTGCCAGTCTTAAAATAACTTCAAAATACATCCAGCAAGATCCTTAAAGATCTTGACATGCTTATGGGCAAGCGATAGAAGAAAGCAGCATCATTACCTTACAACTTCTTAAAAAAGTTCGAAACTTTGAAAGGAAATCTTGCTCAATCGTAAAGGTTACTTGAGTTTCAAGGCAGGGTCTATGGCTGTAACGTTAACAATCGCGATTTCGAGAAGACTCATGATCAACAATTCTTTAGAAAGACTTTGAAATCGTATGACGATAAGCGGCTTTGGATGAAGCAATACATTCTCAATAATGAGCGACTGTCCAACGCATCGAGGAAGAAGTCAAGAAAAATATCGATTATGAGGTTCACCAGTATACCTAATTCAGAAAGGAACTCAATATTGAACGTCTGGAGCATAATTATGAAGGAAAAGTTGAGCTCATCGACATAAACAAAACACTTTTAAAGGAAAATAATAAGCTTCGGGAAAAGATTAAGCTTAAACTTGCTGCAGTGATAGAAAAGAAAAAGAAAAAATAGAATTAAAAGGCAACTGAGGGATCTTAATCATCGAATAGATAATAAGCTGTGCCTAAGTCTCCTGTTCCTAATAATAAATTGATCAAAGTTCCCAGCTTCACTCCTCTCCTTCTATTCTGTTTCACAAAGTAAACTTTATATTCTGAGTTTCTTCTGCATTAAAAAATAGCTATAAAGAGACGGAGCCAGGCATTAACATATGACAATCAACAGCTAAAGCTTGCAATCGATAAGATTCAGCAAAGAATTGAGTTCGATAACTCATAAGTGAATATTGCACTTCATCAGATCGGGCAAGGAAGCGAAGATAAAAGATGCTTGGATCTTTTAAAACAGCATAAGATCACTAAGACTGACTATTTCATCTATTTGAAGGAGATACAACGACATTGTCATCAGACTCTAGCATATATGGAAACTATTTTCAATATGCCCTCCAAAATATGTCATTCCCAAACCATAGAAAGAGCAAGAGTGCATCCAAGCACAGCCTTGTCAAGCCAATCTCTCAACAAGCCGAATCATATAGGCATGCCAATCTTATGAATGGCTTTCGCTAATATAGATAGAAGCATAAAGTTAGGATACTCAAGTAGAAGAAAGAAAGGGACGAGTAAAGAAGGATTTTAGCAGAAAAGAACAAGCTAGTCCTAAAGGAGTAATCAAAAAGTAGCTAAAAAGACTCTGGAGAATCCGCCAAGTAAAATTATACACTGAGGATTGATAAGATCTTATAGAACGAAAGCTGCTGCTAGAAAAGCAGCCTGTTCAAAGATAGCTAATATACTCGTCATAGACATAAAATTAAAACCAAATCATGGCTGATAAAGAAAATTTGATAAACGGTAAAGGAAATAATATAGAAATAGAACTATATAAGAAGATTTGGATAAATATGATCATAAAATTAATTGTATTATTCAATCTGATTTCTTTTTAAACAGTCAAATTATGCTTTTTCGTGATTGTTGAACATATCAACTTGCCATATAACATCATATAGGTTAGTTTTAAGGATTAATGAAAGTGGTTCTGGCGGAAAGCATAAGAATTCATCCAAAAGCCGAATGTTAATCAAAAATCTAATAATATATGATGATTAATCTAATAATTATATGTCAAACAACGAAACCTTGCTCACCAGCTACGAAAGCTACCAGGAATAGTACAACGGCAAATGCACCGAATGGAGGTCAGAGCCTGTTTCAAACCGCACTTGCAACGATGTTGGATGCGTAATCTTCTTTTTCATCATTTTGGGAGTCTTCATCGCTGGAGGAGCCTACTACATCGGCCAAAAAGGGGACATCCAAATCCAAAACGACCTCTACGTCTCTCAATATGCAGGAGAGATTGTTGCCTGCCTCTCCATTTCGTTGGTCCTGAGCTTCGTCTATGTCTTCCTCATCAAGCTGATGCCGAAAGTGATGATCTACTCTCTCATGGTCCTCTCGATGGCAATTCTCTTCGGATTAGCCATTTTTGGCTTCATTATCGGTAGTCTGGGCATGGCTATTCCTTTCCTCGTTATCTTTATCGTTTATGCCCTTGTGCTGATGTGCCTGAGGAAGAAGATCGATATGGGTATCATCTTGATTAAGGTGGCTTCGCAATTCTTGAGTGAAAAGTGGGGGGTTTTCGTTTCCCCCTTGATCAAGGTGGTCGTCAACATTCTTTTCTCCTTCTTCTGGATCTACTCTCTAAACTGCATCTTCGCTGTTTCTGACGATAAGACGAAGAATGGCCAAGACAACACAACTGAGAGCATCGTCACTGTCCTTTGGTTCTTCATTTGGCTATTCTTCAGCTTCCTATTCTACTATGTGATGGTCTTCACAGTGGCAGTCTCATGCGCATTCTGGTATTACCGTGTGGAGGGAAGGCATTACCTAACTACTGCATACAAGTGGCTCTTCACCTCAGCATTCGGTTCGATTGTCTTTGGTGCAGCCTTGGTTGCAGTCATTACTCTAGCAAGGCTTTTGGTGGATTCCAAGAGGCGTGAGACTAAAAACATCGCAGTTGCTGTCTGTCTGTGCATAATGTCGATGTGTCTCCGCAACTTGGAAAACCTCTTTAAGATTCTCAACCACAATAGCGTGATTGTGATGTCAGTCACTGGCGAAAACTACATAAATTCTGCCAAATCAACGATCGGAATCCTTTCACGCTTCCTTGGATTGATGTCTGTTTCTGACATTATAACTGGATTGCTGGTCTTCTGGGGAATCGTTTTGATAACTGGAGTAACATCGGTGATAAGTTACTTTTGGCTGGACGGCAAGGGGCTTTCAACTGAGGTGATGACCATGCTCATGATTATCACTGTAATGGGCTCCATTATGATCAGTTCCCTTATCTTTTCAGTCTTGGTCGAAGCTGTAAGCTCGTTTTCATCTTCTACTGCTTCGACATCAGGTTCAAGGAGCTCGGATATTCCAGCAACAATATGCCAGCGGAGATCAATGAAGCACTTGGTAACAGCAATTACGAAGAAAAGCAATGAATTAATACTCATATATATCATTCAATACCTTAATCTTCATTATTTTTGCAATCCCTTCCATCAGTTTCTTTCTCCCTTCAAGATTCGTAAGGTAAGTCTTTTGTAATAATCTGTTGTAGTTATCCAAAAGTTTGAAAATGGTAAGTTTGAGTGATCCATGGCGAAAAAAGTAATGAATCCTCTAAAGTACCAATTGGAGTATGTTGTTTCTTTGATTCCAAGGGCCTATTCTTTGTTGATTTCCGAGTAAAATGTTCTCAAATTTGATTTGAAGGCCCCATCATATTAAACATAAATGATCTGATCTTTGTCAAGAACGCTTTAAACCTCAAGCCAGAGTCTTTGCTTGTCTCCATATCCAATATCGTCGTAATGATTTTCAGCCTGTTTGATAAGACAACGATTCTGAATGGAATCTTATATACATTAGCGCCATTAATCTGAGAGTAAAGCTGCACAGCATCAAGAATATTTTTACTTGTATTGTGGAATGCGTCTATTTTTACGAAGAAGAGAATCGCATCAAACGAATACTTTAGGTAGACGTCAATTCCCTCCAGTTCTTCAATCTCGTGAAGAAAAACGATTAATGATTCGGCATTATAGTCGCTTTTTTGATTGATCATCATCAATGGCTCTTATGCCATTCTTTACTTATGCACGAACACTTTGTACTTTTAATCAGAAGGCTAGGAGTCGGTGTAGAACTCGAGGAAAGTGGATCTGTTTGAGGTGAGCTAGCCGGTGCACAATATGTTCAGCTCATTTACTTTCTTCATAGCTATAAATTACTAATATTCTCTTGAAGCTTAAATTATTAAAGTTATCTCGAGGATAAAACATCAACTGAAAAGGACGTCTTAGAGGTCTCTTTGCTCAAGCAGGGCCCTATGCTTTGCGCTTCCAAGCTCTGAAGGATCCATTTTCTTCATTTGCTCAGTTAATTCCTCAATTCTCGTGTTCTTCTTGATTCCGCAGTTATTTTGGTTCTCAGATGCCTTATACGTCTTTTTTTAGTATTTTAGCTATTCCTCTTCATCTTCTCTGATTTCTAGCTTGTAAACCTGACCTTAGGCTACCTTCCACGAGTATTAAACAGCTAAACCGGTTGTTTAAGGCAGAAGCTATTCGTTCTATCTGAATACTTTGAGAACGGGTAAAAATTTGCCTTTGAAGACATCTGCAAAACCGTACTTTTGCTAGATAGGTTCAAAGGAAAGGACGCCATTAATGGTTGGAAAATCTTCCTTGTAATGGTTGTATCGAACTGTAACTTTTCCAATTACGTCTTATTTCTTGACTTAAGGCGCTGGCTAAGGCTAAGGTTTAGCGATTTGCTCAACTTTTTCTTATACCTTTGGTGGAGGAGCCTACTTTTTTTCAGTTTTTTCTTCTTTTTTGGCAAGAGATTCTTTCTTAGTTTCCACTTTGAGATTTTATTGTTTTTTTGGCTGAGGTTTTTGGACATGATGGACAACAGATTTCGGCTTGGTTTGTATCGGTGCCTTCTGAGTAATGGGTTTGCTTTGTATCAGGATGGGTGAGTTTTGCTCTGGTTGCTTCTTGGCTGGGTTGGGAGTGCTCATTTTTTTGCCAGTGACAGCCAAATTCATAGCTTATGAGAAATAAAAAAGGAATAATAATCAATCGCGAGGTGATTGTAATTATTGTAGCTCAGAAATGATTAACATGCGTTATAAAATATGCCTCACCGTACTTTTTAATATATCTTTTAAGAAAACCATACTCAGTCTGCCTTGGTCAGAAGAATCAAATTAAAGATCACATTGACCACTTAGTGATTGTAACGAGGCCACCTGGATTTATCTATTATAATATTTGTTTGACTTCGAAAAATGCAGCAAAGAATGAGCTTTTAAGAAGCTAGGCGTACCAAGCTACGCGAGTCTTATCGGCTAAAATACTATGAGACGGATGGGCAAAAGCCCCTTGGAAACTACAAGCTGCTCATGACCGCCTACCATAAGGGTGAAGCATTCCTCACGCTGGGCCCTAACTGTACTCTTCATTTTAATTAGATCTTGTCTTCGCAATTAGCTTCGTGATCATCAACATCATCACAGTGGCGCTGCTCAGCAAACTCAACAAAAGCGAAGATACGAAGACCTTTTTTTTGATACTAACAGTTGTCCTCATTTTCTTGGACGTGGTATGGCTGGCGACAGGCCTCATCAATCCTGGCATTGCAACCTAAAATGTCGAAGATGAAGGAGAGATTTGCGAGATATGCCAAGCAAATAACGGAATCGACGTGGTCAAGCTGCTGGGAAGGCATCATTGCGAGGAATGTGATGTGTGCATTGACGAGCATGAGACGCACATAAAGATGATTGGAGGCTGCGTGGGCAAGCACAACTTCATCGGGTTCAAACTCTTGCTTTTAGGAATCTTTCTTTGGGGACTCTCGATGATTACCATCGTCCCCCAGACACTTCACATGTGATCTACAAACCAACTTATGATACAAACCAATACACGAAATGAATAAGCTCTATTAAATATTTTTATAGCTTTGGCGAATTCTATGCTTTATCAGATTTCCACCTTCCCGATGATAATCTAGCCACACATCCTGAGGTCTCCAAGCAAACTGTAAAAAGGATGCTTGTAGGCAGCTGGCTTGTTCTTTTCAAAGTAGAAATGGCCGATCCAGGAGCAGCCGTATCCGATGACGGGGACTAAGACCAGTCCGGGAATGGTGAACTTAATCAGCAAAGTATATAGGAGGAGCAAGGTGGAGGTGAGCGTGCCTGCGAAATGCATCCGTCTGCTAGCCTTGTTGGCGTGCTAGGATATGTAAAACCTGTAAAACTCTGAAAAGTTTTTGTACTGTTTGTCCATAATAAATATATCTTATAAGCAATTGAGCTCTTATTCAGGCTATTTAAATATCATTTGTTAGTTTCATTTATGGGAAACAAAGTACTGCGACCAAGCTAGCTGGAGCCTTTTTCAGGATTCAGCGATGACCAGATCAGCTACCTAATGACAAGTTCGACCTCCTATGCGACGAGAGAAGGATGCTGAGCGTCGATAAAATCTCTTCATAACTCATGACCAGCTCGGAAGAGGCCACCAAGATCCTTAACTACATTGACTTTTCAGGAGAGCAGTCAGTGGACTTCTACGAGTTCGTCTGTGCTGCAGCCTCCCTGCACCAGAATGATGCTGAAGCAAGATAATTCATCTTTGAGATATACGCTGACGGCAAGGAAATGACTGAGGAGAGCTTCGGACAGCTCTTTGGTACTGTCTTCCGCTATCTGAAGTCGTTGGATATCATAAAGGAAGACTATACTCAGGATATTGGCTCAGCTAAGTTCAAGAAATATGACTACAATAAAAACGGAAGCATAAGTTACGATGAGTTTGAATCAATGGCTCAAAACGACTATCACCTCAGGATATGGATGGAGACTTTGGGATTCGCGAAGGAACAGCCACAAGAACGTGAAGAGAAAGTCGAAAATCATTAGATCAAAGCCGATGACTTTACGATGGAAGAAGACGAGGGTGATCAGTTTTTAGCTACGAATGCTTGGACAAAGGTATGTGAGCAAATGTGCCCTATCCCGAAGAATGAATGGCCTGAAGATAAAACTCCCAACATTGATCTAGACATCAGCTATGTGTATGGCTATCGTAGTTACGATACTCGTGATAACCTGCGTTACAACTCTCAAGGAGAAGCTGTTTACCATACTGCTGGTTGCGGCATTGTTTTGAACAAGCAAAAGAAACTATGCGTGTGAACACAGCTCATAACGACGATATTACCTGCCTTGACGTCAACGTTGCTAGGGGCATCGTGGCTACTGGATAAATGGGACGCTGGCCTTCACTTGTAATTTGGGATGCAAACACTCTAGAGACAAAGACGGTTTTCGCCAAAAAACTTGAACGCAACATCAGCAACATTGCCATATCAAAATCTGGAAAATACGTTGCTGCCAGTTCCATGAACGATAAACATGAAATAGCTGTTTACGATATACAAAAGAATTCCTGGTGGCATTCGGTCAAGGCCCTAAATCGGTTATCTTTGCCATCAAGTTCTTGCAAAATGAAGAATAGATAGTTGTGCTTGCGATAAGGAAGTGGTCTTCTGCCGCTTCGCATCAGGAAAGCTTTAAAATAAGAAGGGAGTTTTTGGAAAAGCACCCCTTAATCCCAGCATTGCAGCTGCAGTCATTGGTGATTCGGTAATCACATCGATGACGAGTGGCCTGCTGGTTCAATGGAAAGGCAATTTCGCATCAAAGGTGTACAAGGAGCATACTAAATCCGTTGGAGCCCTATGCGAGCGTTCAGATGGAGGGCTTATCTCTGCTGATGCTGCGGGAAACATCATCCTGTGGAGCCAAAACATGAGCAAATAGCGTTAAATATCTTTGGAGAAGCTGCTTGGGAATATCAAATCTAACATGATCAGAGTCATCTCAGTATGCGAACAGAATGGCAACATCTTGGTTGGAACTAGAGGAGGATAAGTCATCTAAGTTACTAAGCTATCCAACGCAACAGTCCTCATGGATGGCCACTTTGATAAGTAACTATGGGGACTCTGTAGCTCTCCAAGTCGCAATTAATTCTTCACTGGCGGTGAAGACAAATTGCTCATCAAATGGGATGCAATCAAGCGAAAAATTATTACTAAAAAGAAACTTGAGTATGGTATCAGCTGCCTTGACATTAGTAGGCAAAACCAACTTGCAGTCGGACAGAAGAACGGAATAGTGCTTCTCTTTGATGCTTCAACAATGAATATGACTCGCAAAATTGCCGACCATAAAAACCCAGACAGAGATGTTATTTCCTCTCTTAGGTTTTCTCCAGATGGCAACGTCTTAGCTGTCGGCTACAGTCCTCCGATTTCGAAAGTTTACCTGTACGATCTCAGAAGTGAGAAAGCCAAGAAGATTGGAGAATGCAAAGGTGCATCCACTCGAGTTACTTCGATTGATTTCTCTTTGGGAGGTGAGCAGCTGCTAGCAACTTCAATCGAGCCTCTTTTTTATAAGAGCAGCAATGGCAGTCAGATCACTGCAGTGAGCTCACTGAAACAAGAGGCTTGGGCAACAATGAGTTCCAAATATACATGGTTTACACAGGGTATTTGGCCACCTTGTTCCGACGGTAGCGATATCAATGCAGTTGATCGATCAAACAGCAAGAAATTCTTAGCAACTGCTGACGATTTCTCCAAGGTAAAGCTGTTCAGGTACCCTGCTTGCAATAAGAAGCAGCTCTATAATGAGTACAAAGGACATTCATCACACGTAACTGGCGTGAAGTGGCTTTACGATGACAAAACCTTGATCTCTATAGGTGGGCTGGAGAAAAGTGTTATTCAGTGGACTGCTAACGAATATGCAGATTACAACTATGATGTTTAGGAGAAAAAAGAAGAGAAGTAGGAGCCAAAGGAAGAAGAATAGGACTATGAGTTCGAAGCATAGTAGGATAAATAATAGAAAAAAGAATAAGGTGAGTTTTAGATGGACGTTGATGAAGGTGATCAGGCTTTAGCAGTCAAGCCATTCCTTGGTCAGGTCAAGGCATCGACTCCCTTGAACTACAAGCCAACGCATAAAAATGAGCCTCCTGAGCAAGATCTTAAGGTTCATCATGTCTGGGGTGTGAGAAATCTTTACATCAATGACAGAGTTCGCAATCAAGTGCGATACTCTGAAAGCGGAAGCTCTTGTCTCTTCATTACTGCCGCCCTCGGTGTGTAAATGGATCTTAAATCTTTGTCCCAAAGTTTCTATCAAGGCCAATCTGATGATTTAATTTCATTCGCAATCACAAAGGATCGCAAATATTGCGCAACTGGTCAAATGGCTGAGCTCAACAAGTCGAAGCCGACTGATAAGATTGTTGATGTGCATATCTGGGATGCTCAGA
This sequence comes from Nymphaea colorata, assembly GCF_008831285.2. Lineage (NCBI taxonomy): Eukaryota > Viridiplantae > Streptophyta > Magnoliopsida > Nymphaeales > Nymphaeaceae > Nymphaea > Nymphaea colorata. The sequence goes on along the minus strand of NW_022204910.1, from coordinate 8,999 downwards.
CCAAGCAACAAAAAGTGGTCCTCAAGCGCTTCCATAAGCGAGCAGTTGTCTTGGTGTAATTTTCTCCAAGTGGAAAAAGAGTCTTAACTGTTGGGCAAGACGACAAAAACAGCTTGGCTGTCTACGATTGGTAAGTAAACAGAATCGCTTGGAGTTCTCCAGTTGATGGCGCTAAGGTGAACGGAGCAGCATGGAAAAACTAAAATGAATACATCACTGTTGGACATAAGCATGTCAAGATATGGAACCAAGGAAAAGGAACGATGCAAAAATTAGCTGGAAAGTGGGATCCCATGCTGAGTGCGGTTTGCTGGAACGAGAAGTATGTGAGTGGTGGAGCATCTGGGAATATTTACTTATGGGGTGGCGGCGCAGGCGCTCCAACAAAGGCTTCAGAGGGCACCATTGACTGTCTCGCTGTTGATCCGAAGGGAAATCTTTACTCTGGATGCTCGAAAGGAACGATAAAGCAGTGGAAAATTTCTGGAGGAAAGCTTGTTGCTGACAAGACCATTTGCGAGGCTGCAGGCTTCGACAACATAGATCCAGGCATCCTGTCGATGGATTTTTGCAAAGATCAAATCCTGGTATGCACTAACTCCTCTTCCATTTACTAGTTCCCCATTTCTGAGAAAAATGCAAAGCCTTAAGCTTTGATGACTGCACACTATAAAGGAGAATTGTGGGCGGAAAGCTGGTCGCCAGACAAGCAAAAATTCGTCACAGGTGGTGATGATTGCACGCTTCGAATCTTCGACATCAAAACTCTACAGCAGGCTCACATCTTTAAGATGAAGGAAAAGGTCCGTGGATTGGATTGGGAACAGAGTGGAAGCGACATAATCGTAGTAGGAGACTACAAAGGAAAAATATATCTGTTTGACTCTGAACTCAATCCCTTAGACGAAGCAAAGACGAAGTTTAGCAAGACAAAGCCACGCCAAGAGCCATTCTGGATTGAAGATATTAAATTTTCACCCAACGGCAAGTATGTTGCGTTTGGAGCGCACGGAGGCGCTTCTCATTTGGAGATATTCGAGATTGATAATAAAAAATTTGTGCAAAAATCGATAATCGTGAATGCAGGAATGACTTCAGCCCTACTATCCGTCGATTGGAGCCAGTAATCAGATACTCTCGTGACTGTTTCTCAGGCTTACGAGCTTAAATTTTCAAGTCTAACTGGACCAGTGAGCGCTTCTGCGACTAGAAACATCAAATGGGCAACGTGGTCGGGTAAGTTTGGGTTCTGCGTTCAGTAAGTTCATCAAGATGTCGACTATTCCAACATTAATTGCGTCTGTGTGAATCCGACGCGCTCACTCGTTGCTACTGGCGGAGACGATCAAAAGATAAGACTTTTTACCTATCCTGTCACAATTCCAAAGCAAAAGAATAAAGAATTTGCAGGCCACAGCTCACATGTGACCAGAGTGAGGTTTAGCGCTGATTAGCAGCATCTGCTGTCAGTCGGCGGCAATGACCGCACGATTATCCTTTGGGAGGTTACTGGCAACTAGCCAAAAGCTGAGGAAGAGGAAGCTGAATAGGCTGAAGCAGAAGAAGCTGAAGAAGAGGAAGTTGACGAAGAAGCTCTGGAGGATGCTGAAGAAATTGATGACTTCCCAAGAGCAAAAGAAGTAGTGACTAGAGACCAGCCGAAAGCTGAAAGTGGGACTTTTAGATGGAAGTTTCATAAGGAGACCAGTTTGGAGCAAGCAAGCCTTGGCTGGGTGCGATAAAAGAGCCGACCAAATAATATTACAAGGGCTCGGGAAAAGCTCCGATGTTTCACTGAACTTAGAATATGCTCATGGCTACCGAACTAAAGATTGCAGAAACAACCTAAAATACTTATCGGACAATTAAATCTGCTACCATACTGCAGCCTTAGGCATCGTGATGAAGATTGATACGACTCCAAGATAGCAGACCTTTTTCGATAGCCATACTGACGATATCATCAGTATGGTCTGGAGCAGCGACAGGAAGTCAATGTTTACTGGCGAAATGGGAGCGAAGCCAGCCATCCACCAGTGGGACTCATAATGTGGAAAGCCCATCAAAACCTTCAGAGGAGTTAAGAAAGGAGTTTCAGCTCTGGCAGTGAATGATAAATACCTTGCAGCCAGCGGACTCGATGACGACCACTACATCTATGTGTTCGATATTCGCTCTGGAGCGTTGGTGGTCTCATAGAAAGGCGGCAGAGATGTGATTTTAGGCATGAGGTGGGTTTCAGATGCAGCTTTGTATCGGTAGGCGTAAAGCATTTCAAGCTGTGGGAGTTCGGAGGCAAGAGCTTAAAAGGCAAAAATGGCTCATTTGGCCAAAAGTGCAACATTCTTTGCTCAGTTGAAAACGAAGACTAGCGGTTTTCACAGGAGCTTCCGATGGTTCAGTTCATATCTGGACAGGAAACTCAATCTCAAAATCACAAAAAATGCATACGGCTGCAGTCAACGCCCTCTGCTTGCATGAAGGAATTTTGATTACTGGCTCTAACGATAAGACAATCAGATTATCGAACTCAAAGACACTTGATGCTCTCACCACGATTAATTGCGCCAAGCTTTTGAGCAGTCAGTCAATAGCAGTATCCGTGCAATCGACGCGCTGGGAAAAAGACTGATTGTTGGGACGCTTGGAAGCGAGATTTACGAGCTGTAATGCAAGCAGGACCTGATTAAGGACGTAGGGCGAAGAGCGAGTTTAGGCTGAAAGGAAACTATATGAATGGACATTTTGCACCGAACTATGTAACTAACTAAGTCTGGGGATTATCACTTCTCGAGGATGACAAGTATGTAACATGCTCTGACGATGGAACTTTGAGAGTTTGGGACATCTAGAAGAGAGAACAGGTGACCTGGGTCGATCTAAAATTCAACTAACAACTCAAACCACTAGTCTTAAATCCCAAGGAGAAGTTTTTACCTGATTCAGTCAAGGGCCGCTGCTGTGCTGTTTCCCCTTAAAATTTCATCGTGATTGGGTGCAAAGATGGAACAGTGAGGATCCTGGACCAAGATCTAAGGCCGTCATACTGCAAGCGAGTTTCGCAAAAGGAATCAGCCACATAAAGTTTTCCCAGATGGCACACCTTGGCGATAGGTGCACACGATACAGCAATCTATCTATTTTCTTGGAAGGAAGGCCAGATGAAGCAAAGGTTCAAAATGGCCAAACACAGCAGCTATATCAAGCATTTCGACTTCACCAAAGATGGAAATTACTGCATCGACATCGGGAGATTATGAGCTTCTATTTTGGGACTGCAATACGGGCAAGCAATGCACTTCTGGCGCTACCTGACGCGTGACTACGAGTGGGCAACTTGGAACGTCACTCTGGGATGGCCAGTTCAGGGAATTTGGGAGCAGTTTACAGATGGAACTGACATTAATCCATCGACCGATCCAAGAAGACTTACGGAAACGGCATGAATTTGATAGTGACAGGCAACGACTCTGGGCAGCTGAGAGTCCTCGAATATCCGTGCTTGGTGAAGAACAGTGACAGCGTGAAGGGGCGAGGCCATTCCAGCCACGTTACTTCTGTATTGTTCAACTTAAATGATGAACTATCTTCTCCACAGGTGGAGAGGACCAGACAGTCCTTCAATGGACTATTGAAGAGTGATCAGCATCCATAAATCATCACCTTATTTGCATATTAATGCCATAAATACTATTTTAATCCTTTGAATCTATGCTATCTTCTAAAGAACATAATTAATATAGAGTCGTAACTTTTCAAAAATAATTCTTCTACATTTTCTTCGAGTGGTAAGATTATCCTAAGGGCTGTATGGATTGAAGGGAGCTTGGTGTTTCTTCGCCAGTTTTTATCGGAATGTGGATTTTTTTCTTTTAGAAGGCAGATTTTATATTATTTAATAATTCTTTGCTTACTTGATGTTGGAAAAAGGGCCAACGATTGATTTGAAGGACTTGTCTGGGTTTCTGATGAATCTTGTGTGCGATTCATGCGAAATTATACGCCAATTCGATTCTTCGACAGGGGTGAGCTGGAAGGGCAAGGATAACCCAGTCACTGAGGTATTGTATCCCTAACCAAGGCTGACTATCTGATTCAACAATATATTGTTGCTGAAATCACCAACAAATATGGAAACAACTACATTAGTGTAGTGGCTTAGGAGGATCTCTCCTATAGCTTATGCCCCTAATTTCAAAAAAGCGTGCTTTCCAAACTGTCAGAAGTCAAGGAAAGCAATCAAAAAATCCAGCTACCCAAGTGCGTAGAGTTTCAACAGAAATATGAAGTAAAGGAACTGTGTGTGTGGATTGATCCACTTGATTGCACTCAAGGTTTTATTAATGATCGAAGACATGAAGTTACTATATTGGTGGGAATTTCATATAAAGGAAGGCCCATTTGCGGACTTATTGGCCACCCTTACAAGCCAAATAAAAAGACTTCTGTCTACTCACCTTCTGTTTACTATGGCTCTTCCGAACTCAACCTCGGCTCTGCTTTTGAGTATAATCTGGTCGACAGCAGCTGGAACGTCAGATCGGGAATAAGTGAGTAAACGCTCGAAGAACCTCTACGCAAGCAGGCAACTGCCGGCTATCGCAAGATGAGCATAAGGCAAGAAGGAGTAGTCAAAAAGCTTGGATTGAGTGTGGTGCGTGCGGGTGGAGCAGGATACAAATGTCTCAAGCTGATCAACAGATAGGTGGGAAGCATCATCTTCATCGATGCGAAGACATCGAAATGGGATACGTGTGCTGGTGAAGCAATCATCAAGGGTATGGGAGGATTCACTTCTTCTCAAAATTCAGAACAAATCGAATATCTTGTTGACAAGTCATACGAGAACGCAACAGGATTCGTTTTCTCACTGTTCGAGGATGTGGTGAAAGCTGTAACAAGTATGATTCTATGATTACTTCATTTTATACTGCTTTTTTATGCCTATTGATAAGCTTGGTGGTCATTATAAATTATAATAAAGATGGAGTTAGAGGACGGTTAAGATATCGGCGAAGACCTTGCTTTTCTGTAAGATGACGAGGGTAAGATCCAGCACTAGAAGGGCGACACCCAATCCAACAAAGCGCATGTCCTCGCCTTCAAAAGTAGAGTTTTTGGACTGCTGCTTCTCTTTGTTGAAAAGGCCAAAGACCTTACCCCCCTCTTCGAAAACCTCACAGAAGATCTCTTCTTGAAGGAACCAGAAAAAGTGCAAGAGCTTCTCAACCGCCTACTCAACCATAGCGCCATCAGTGGCAAGAGACTATAGCAGATTGCCAGCTACTACAAGAAGCTTTTACTCTTCAGGCATTGCAAAGGCAACCAGAAGCTGACAGAAGGATTCGTAAGAGTTTTGAGGCTTTTGCACAGTGAGAATACCGAATCCGCCAACGAGTTGGCTCAAGAGATGCTGCACCAATTTTTGACCAAACGCAAATGCAAGCTCCAAGCTGGCTTCTTCCCCTTCCTTATTAGACGCTTGCCTCAAATTAAACCCGCTCTGCTTGAACGTTGCCTAAATATTGAACAAAATGATAAGCTGAGGCCTGCCCAAGAGAGAGTGCTTCAGAAGCTCAAGCCCAACTCATAGGCAAACAGACAGTCAAGGTAGAAGCAGAAGACAATAAATAAGAGCAGTGATGCAGTGATACTGAAATTTCTTAAAACATCTATATGCGCGTATCAGCAGCAGTCTTAAGAGAGCTTTAATGCAAAGCAAGCCAAGATGTTTTTATTCAAAAATGATGGTTAAAGGGATGATACGTGTTGTATTAGCATGCATCATCATCCAAGGTTCAATGTCTTTTGCAATGAGCTCTTGGCGAAGCCGAAGATCGAAGAAAACGCTCCTCCCATTCCTCCGCTGCTGCTTTGAGCAGGCTGTGGCGGCTTTATCTATGCCTTTTTCGGACTCTCTCCAGAAGAATCACGCATGTTCATACGGTCGAGGACCACTGATGAGTCCAGAGTAACGATGAGGCCTTCATCAATCAGTTCGTCGGTGGCCAGGATAAGGATATCGAGGTTATCGTAGACGGCTTTTCCAGTCCATGCTTCCTTGGTGGCTTGCTGGAGGACTTTTCCGAGTGAGTTGATGAGCGTCTCCATGACGAAGTAGTTTTCTTCTTCATCGCAGAGCAAGAAGATCATCAGCTCGTTGACTACTTTAATGAGGACGGTTAGATCAGCGAACGAGAAGATTTAATCTGTTTTAGATGGTTTTTACTTTCTTCTGGTTTGAGTTTGGAGACCACGTTCATCCTTGCGACTTTGTCGAGGAGTCCTCTTTCGAGTTTCTTCTGTCCTTCTTTGGAGGTAAGATCGAAGCTTCCGCTTGCCTGGGCGTAGTATTTAGAATAATATCGTTCTCCTTGATTATTTTGGAACACAACTCCAACCACTCTCACCTTTGGCTACTCATCATTAGTTATATTCAATTATCAGAATCCCAAAGAGCATCGATAAATTATCTCAAATATTTATAAACTATGAGCAACTTCTAATCATTTTTTTCTAAAGTTTTCGACAATAAAAATGAGCAGGCTTTGGATCATTTAGGGTGGCTTCTGCGGCAGAATCTCTACCAGAATATAGTTCAGTCTTTATAGATGATTATAGAGTTTAATATAGAATTTGTCATAGTTATATAATTTGCTAATTCTTTTTTGATTACGAAGCCTCCTGTGATTATTAATGCGAAAATGGATAGTAACTTTATTTCCGCTATCCATTGGTTTGATTCGATACGGGTTATCTTTTTTTGACAAGGAAACCATTTATTTGGCCGTTTCTGATATGGACTCATCTCAAATCAAAAAAAAATTACCATATGAATCGATAAATTAAGAAAAAACGGTGTGCCGAGCAACTCTATTGGCGATTTCAAGCACGAGGTTCGCAATTAAAGAGAAGAAAGAAAGTGAAGGCATAGTATTTAGCTGAAAGTATAACTAAAATAGGATGAGGAGATTGATGCGAGGAATGGATAGAGAGGCGGTGGGCGGTTCATCAATAATGGAAGTATTTAGGAGAATCTTGGCTAATCAGATTAATCTACAATCGTAGTTTGATGTGTATTATAATTAACAAACTATTCAAAACAATTTCTAAAGCTTTCAGGCATGTCTACAAACAAATTCGTCGTCAAACTACTCGCAATAATCCAAGTATTCCCTATTTAACATAGTAATTCCCTCATATAATGAATTGGTCCCCAGATGGGCAGGAAATCGATATCTTGGACGTATAAAAATTTTCATCTGATGTACACCCCAAATTTTTCACTTCCAGCAATTTCCAATCCTTCTTGAGGCAGGTAGACCATTTCCTATGCAGCTCAACATGTATAGCTTTAAAAAGATGTCAAAAAAAAGAAATTCTGTTACTTTTCGTCACGACGGCTTTCGGAAAGACAACGCAACTGTCTTTTCAGACATTAGGAGGCGCAGACAAAGGCATTTGACAAGAACAAAACGCGTGGAGAAGCAAATCCCCTCGCCAATTTCTCGCATGTAGGAACAACAAAGCAGTACAACCAACGCCCCTCTCGACACAGACATCAAATAGACGATCGCTTTACTCAAGAGGGAGGTGACTCCTCAAGGGCTTCGACTTTTGAGTCGTCTTTAGTAGCTTATAGAAAAAACGATCGTGAGCTGTTTGGCTTCTGACTCAAGGCTCACCGAAAACCCAGCTTCCAAATAAGAACTTAAGGACTATACATCCTTTTGCAAAATTTAGGAGCAGATGAACCAAAAGGCGGACTATTACGTTGCAGCAAGCTCTTAGTTCAACTTCTAATCAAACCTTTTTCAACATCTTGATGAATGATTTTATATTTATTCAGTTTACCGCACGAATCATCTTCAATATCAACCAAATATCCCAAAAGCACGATAGATTATGAAACGTTTTTTATTTTGAAGGATTGGGTAGTTCCATCTTTTCCTCATTAGCTTATGCAATCGCAATATAATTGATGTTCATAGACAGTCCTGACTTTTCACGCCGAAAAGTACTCAATACTAACAATGCGCAAGTCCCAACAAATCGTCCATAGCAATACCAGTTCGGGCTTTAACGATCGCTCCTTGCCAAACATGTGGCAGAGCGTTTAAATTCACATGACCAAGACGATCAGATTCTCTAAAGATTTCGCAAGGAGGCGAGTAGCTGAAGCGCCAACGCTGGCTGAGCAAAAAAGCAAAAAATCCTTCGCCCATACCATAGCCACTTGTCTCCGCCAAATCGCAAAGCCAAGAAGTCATCAAGCACAACTAGGAACAGATTTACCCGCAATTTAAGCCAGTCACTTCGGTGATTTTATAGAGAGAAGATGAGAGAGAAGCGACAAGGTAAAGACGAAGAGATAGGGAAAGGGATGCATTAAAATTAGAAAAAAAGCTTCGCTCCAAAGAAAAGTAAATAAAGCGAAAGGACCGTAAGTTATAGAGAAGCCGACAGCTGATAGAGAAAATGTAGTTTAAGATAAAAGAGCTTTAGCGGGAGAAAACGCTGGAGTTAAGGCAATAGTAGCTGTAAAATCAAAAAATAAGTGCACTCATAGAGGAAATGAACTATAGGATTGCAACAAACAGAGCCATCTTCAGGAATAATTGGCTAAACTCAAATCTGAACAGCAAGATTCGAGAAGAACTTTGCCGCTTTCGATTCCTAAAGTGCCACAAGAGGAAATTTTCCCACCTGTAAACCACAATAAAAAAGGAAAGAAGCTATAAGAGCAGCCTCAGACAGGCTCTTAGCAGGGCCTTCAGTCTTCTACTAGCTTCCAAGGATAAATGAAGTCACTACAAAGCTCAGTTTATCACTGCTGTCAAAAAACAGTAAAAATCGGCTTTAAAAGATGAATCCGTAGGAACTATGATCGGCTCTATAGAGGATAAACAACATCAGCATTTATATATTCATTCATATCTTTACTGCAAATTTAAGGGGTTGGGGTTGGGGTTGGGGGGGGGGTTGGGGTTGGGGTTGGG
>NW_022204909.1:0-45531 GCF_008831285.2 Nymphaea colorata | reverse complement strand
GTCATTGCAAACCATTTCATTGACAGTTGTCTAAACTTCGCCTAACTTATTTGGGTTCCATTGTTGGTATTCTCACCCCTGACTTATGTGAGAAGCTTTGTAGAAGGGTGGACCATCCACTTACTTATATGAGAAGCATGTTCTGCAGCAAGTGGCGGGTTATTGGGTGAGAGCATTTAGACTCCACTTATTGTACTGAACTTTATAGAGAAGAAATTGTCATTTTATTTGGGGGATTCTCATCATATTTGGAAACATCACTTACTTAGTTGGAAGTCTGCTTGCTCCGATACAAGGAGGTGGTCTTGGCCTTCTTGACGTCACCAACTCCGTATGTACTCTTTCCGTCAGACACCAATACTTGAATGGGAGCTTGTGAACACTGTAAAGTAATGCTTATTTCTCTTGGATATGGAAAAGCTGCCTTTTGGGGATGAGAAGAGGTTTGTTGCTTAATTTAGAAGTGTTTGGATTACAGTAAAGGTGAAAATTTGGTGTGAGGATTGGGGTACTCATAATTTCATTAACTTGAGATGAAATGGACATGAAATAAAACATAGAAGACCCTAGATACTAGGGCGAAGCCAGCAATTTTTTTAGGAAGAATAGAAAAGTATTTGCAAAAAATATACAAGTACTGAACAATATTTTTCAAAATTTTTATATAGCGCAAATTAAAAAAATTTAAAAATATAAGTATCATATTTTTTCCAAAATATATGGGGGAGGGTCATGGCTAGAAGTGCATAACTCTATTCAAAAAGTAATCTCACAGTGGTTCAAATGCTCTTTCAAATAAATGGGTTGCAATACGCTGTGTTTATGCTTACATTTACTCTTTTGGAACATAAGAAAACAAAGAAATTCTATTATGCATCATGCCAATTTGATTCTGAGTGGTCTTGAATGTGGAGTCTGCAATGATTTAAAGGATATGATAGCTGGTATAAAGTGGAAACATCAAGAGGTGATCTTTCCTCCTTACTACAAGGTTTTGCGGTCGATCTATATGTGGTGAAATGGTGTGCAGAAAATGTCTGTATGTGGTGAAATGCTGTGCAGAAAATGGCTTTCTGTAGCTGATGTATTTTCTGTCAACAAGATTGCAATGAGGCTGTAATCCATATTTATAGTGAGGTTGGTTTTTTGCCTATCTTCTTTTTGGTTAGTTGTAGTTTCTATCATTGTATTTGAGGTTTATGTCTCTCTTCTTTTTGTTTGTTCTAGCTCAGGTATCTTGTTTTTTGTTATCTGTTATATTGTTAATAAAAAATTTTGGGACACCTAAACTCGTAGCAACGACGTTGCTTCGCCATGTAGGGCTGCACATGCATCGAGCCGAAGCTTGTCCCTCTTGAGCTTGACTTGATTATACAACATCAAGAGCTCGACTCCCTTAACTTGCTTAACTCATTTATGGCCCAACTTGTTTTTTAAAACTTGTTCACGTCAACTCGTTCAATCCGTGTATGACACCAAAGCAAAACTTGTTACCTTGAGTTGAAAGGAAATTGGTTTCCTTGTGATACAAACTGGGGTATGATTGTCCTGTAGTACCAAGAAATTCTTTTTAGTGTTGTAAGTTAAATGGGCAAACAACTTAAAATTTGAAACTTAATCACAAAGTTGCACACCAATAAGAACAAATTCTATGGTAAAACCATGAAAACAAGGGGTTTCTGCAACCCCCCCCCTTTTCTCCCTCTCTCTCTTCACAAGGACAAATTGTCAATGTGACAAATTGAAGAGAACATGTGGTTCCATTTGTATCTTTGTAAAAGCAGTTCCATTCTCTCCCCAACCTTGCGTGGCATTTGTTTTCGTGGAACTGAATAGCCACCTATAACTTTTCGTGGAACCACCTTCAATGATGCCATAAACACTTCTAGAAAGCCTTAGAGGACTAAGTTTAAGGGGGCGTATGACCACCTTGTGTTATAGAAACAAAATTTCACCTTCAACTAGAATTGGAATGAAACTTCCAACTCTAGTTTCCCTTGGATAGACTGGAACTTTGGTTTTAAAATTGAAAATTATGTGTTTGATAGAGCAAGAACTAAAATTCTGGAATTGGTGTATTAAATCATCATAACATGTGCCAAGAGAGAAGACATCCAATCATTAGTGCCTGCTTCCTTATAAAACAAGCAATGCCAAAAAGTTTCATATGGACATGTTGGTGTGATTTCTTAGAACCTTACACATTGCAAACGATGTAAAATTTTAATACTTCAATATATCCCTCAGAATTAAAAGGAAATTTTAAAATGCATGAGCTGCAAATGATTGTGAAAGAATGTATATTGTGCTGGCTAGTGCATCTTCTCAAGAGTTAAGAATACAAGCCCACTTACTTGGAGATTTTAATATTTGCCAATATTAGCCTTAGGTGGAGGACTCAGCAATACAACTGGAAGTGAGCATCACTGCTAACAACCTTACAGGTTTTGGATATGGATCTGTCCATTCCATTATGATGTGACAGTCAAGAAAAATAAAGGAAGAAAAATATTATGAGGATGCATATTAATTGGTGGTTGGATCGACTATGAACTAATTGACCAAATGTGTGGTGGGTGAAAGAGAAAATGGAAAACGTGGCATAAAAATTTTACAAATCTTAAATAAAGCAAGGGAGGGAAAGAAAAGAGCCGACAAAAAGCAAAAAAGATTCATGTTTAACAAAAAAAAAATAGTTTCAAACTGTCACCAATTTTTTACAAACTAAAACATTTCAGTAATTGTAAGGCGATCTGTTCCTGTTTATCCGTGAGAAATGTAGTTGCTACTGCATCATTTTGTTGAGGAGAAGTACTATTTGCACCCACCGGAAGACTTGAGATTGGGGAAGTAAAAAAGAACTGGCTTTCTCAGTTCCGGGAGGCATTTCCTGTGGCCTCCCAAGCAGATGTTCTCAGTGAAACCACACCAACATGACCAAGTCCTATTGACTTCTGTCATGTTTACTGAAAGCAGTTGCAATCTATTGATTTTACACATTCACACTACTTTTGCAGATGGAAAACATGACATAAAAAATGTACAAGACCTAAATGAAACAACGGAGAGAAAAAAAGAGCCGACGAAATGCAAAAGATTCATACTTGACCAAAAAAAAATATAGTTGCAATCCGTCACCGATTTTAAACACTAAAACATATCGAATAATTGTTACCTTTCATCCAAGATGGCATCTTAACTCCTGCGGCAGATCAAGTGCAGGACATATGTAAATACTGAAGGCTTCAGCCAACGAAACAGAAAAGGTTCCGTAACATGATAGCACCTCAACCACTTTAGCCTAGGATGGATAACCTTTCCCCAAGATGGTCCCTGAGTTCCTGTGGCAGATGGAGTGCTGGACAAAAGTAAATTACCAACTTCTCAAGCTTCGAGAGGCAGGCGATCTGTTCATTTGAATCCATGGGACATGTTGTTTCTACTGCATCATTTTCATTTTGGTGGGTAGTAATGTCCACCAGAGACTTGAGATTGGGGAAGTATTGAAGCTCTAGGTATCTCAGTTTTGGGAGGCATTGCCAGTGGCCTCCCAAGCTGATGTCCTCACAAAAATAGTTTAGGTACAATGTCTCCAGTTGCCAGAGACCCCACAAGCACTAAGGCACCCTTCCCAATTTGACGTCATCAACATTCGTGTCGCTCAAAGACAGAGACTTGAGGAAGGGTAGAAATGTTGATACCTCGGATGGCAATGGTGATGGCAGCAGTACTGCTGAGTCTGGATCCAACCTTAACTCAATGAGGTTAGGCAGTTGCTCAAGGAATTTCCATCCCAATCTTGCACGTAGGCAACAACACACTGACAGACTTTGAAGCTGAGTCACTTGACCATCATGCCCCGCCAGCTCCAATAGAGCATCAAGCAAGCCTTTTGTCTGCATCCTTGGACAATTCACAAAATTCGCCTCTCTTAACCTTGGCATAGAAGTCATTGTTGTTTCCCCTAATCCATCTGCTGGCCACCCTTCCGAGTTGAGCAAACCTTCCACCATCAACTCCTGAAGTAAAGGAACGTTAACAAAAGCCTTCAAGCTCTTAGGTCCGTACACCTTCGATGACTTGAGAGGAGGCATGTCATGACGTAATTACTCTAGGCTGTCACAAAATTCTACCTCCAATGACTCCAAGGCTGGCATGTCAGCTAGAGTCTTCAGCCTATCACATCTCCGCACCATCAATGACTTGATAGCAGGCATGTCATGTAAATGCTCTATACAATCACAATAACTCACCTCCAATGACTCCAAGGAAGGCATGTTAACAAGAGCCTTTAGGCCATCACATGCCGATACCATCAACGACTTGAGAGCAGGCATGTGCTGAGGCAATTGCTCCAGGCTGTCACAAAGTGCCACGTCCAACCACTTGAGTGCAGGCATGTGATGAGGTAATTGATCTAGGCTGCAGCATTCCTCCACCTTCAACAACTCCGAGGCAGGTGTGCTAACTATTTCACATAGTGCTGGGCAATTGATGACATTTAGTACTTTCAACGAGGTAATGCTTATTAGTTTTTCCCATAAATGGCATCTTTCCAGCTTTAGTGAATGTAGCTTGGTATGCTCAGTATTCAAATGCCAAACTGGCATAATCACCTATCTCCAAGCACTCCAGCCCAAGTGGAGGTTCCAATGTCTCCAGTGCACCACTCCGTTCAGAAGCACCACTCTGTTCGTCATTACTCTGTTCAGAAACACTTCCAGTAATTCCAAAGTAGAATTCCAAACTAATCATGCCATGCTTCTCCTTAAGCAATTGTGCATTTCTTGCACAATCAATAGCTTTTCTTGTCCCCCCAACCCTTGTATTGACAATTCCCCCTGTAGTTTGTTCAAGACTTTTAGTTCCCTAATATTGCATCCCTTTGTGTCCCCTTTGTCATTGTATACCACAAATGTATGCAAGGTCCGTAAATTGGTAAGCTTCCCCAAGTGTTCCGCTATAAATTTCAATTCCCATGTCCATTTCAGCCCAAGAAACCTCAAGTTGCAGAGTTCACCCATTTTCTTGGGCAACTCTTCAATTTTGCTATAACTTAAATCCAATGTTTGCAAGTTACAGAATCTGCAGATTGAACTGGGCAACCGTCTCACTTAGAATTGCTTAGATCGAGATATTTTACAAGTGAAAGGTATTCAATGGACTTTAGCAGCTCATCCATTTCACGTCCCCTCAATGACAACACCCTCAACCACTTGAAATTGGTCAAGTGTTCAATATAAACCTGCAAGTAAGAATTGGAATGAGCCAACAATGTGAACACCTTATTTGATGTTTCCAAGGTATTATGCTTGTGTGCCTCTACATCATGTACACCAAGTAATGACAAATGGCGGGTGTGGTCAGTAGTAGAGGCATGGCCATATTCCCTTCCACCTATATGTAAGGTAAGGTCATGCAAAATGTCATGCAATTTGATGCTCTTCTAATCAATTTCTTCAATCAAACACCACCTTATCAAATCTTCAATGTATTGGTTTGTTGTCGCTTTAACATCTATGCCAACCTCAATCAACCCGTGTGCCACCCATTGCATGATCAATGTATTGCATGCCTTTGTATAAATGCAGCAATACACAAAACAACTCTTCAAATAATATGGCAAGTCATCGTAGCTCAGCATGAGACCAGGAAGAATATCGCCACCTATTTCAGTGGATGATGATGAGGATGGAGGAGTCTTCCATTCCCATATCTTACTATCCACGACGGACTTCCAGTCCTCCCTACTCATTTTCTTGGTGCGGATCATGGACCCCACGATCTGAATCACAAGTGGCAACCCACCACACTTCTTTTCTATTCCCTCTCCAACAAATTTGATCATATGCATCACTGAATCTTCTTCTGCCCTCCTTCAGAAACAAGTACCAACTTTGGTGGAAAATAAATTCTTGTAATTCATGCATATAAAAAGCACCCATCCCCTCCGACACAAATTTCTTTCTACTGGTAATCAAAATTTTTCTCCCCATTGCACCCACCATCAATGTTCCCCCTATGTCTTCCTCCCACCATTTTATTTCCCATACGTCATCTAGGACCAACAAAATTTTTTACTTCGAGAGCTCGTTCAGTAATTGTTTGCATAAGTCAGTCAAGGAACAATCAGTGTTTTCTCCAGAACTCTTGCACACTTCCCTAAGTATCTGCCGCACCAAATCCTTATGGTTTGGCCTTTCTGAAACACAAACCCACCACCTGTGTTCCCCGAACTGTTGTTCAATTTCATTAAATACCATGTTTGCAAGAGTCGTTTTACCGATCCCTCCCTATCCAACAATGGAGATAATAGAAGCACCACTCTTCTCAGTCTTCTACAAAAGTCATTCGACGAGAGAATTTCTACTAACACCTTTTTATCATTCTCCCTGCCTATGGGCAGTTGTACACCTATGTGATGGGTTGCCTCTTTGCGGTTGATGTGTTCACCATGAACAGGGTCCTTACCACCCCCTTTGGTGTTGTTTTGAGCCTATCCACCATGTCCCAATATTTATTCATTTTATCAAGCCTTTCATTGATTTTCTTGATTTTGTACCAAGTTGGTAACGAAAAGAAACACCATCGTAATAGGAAGAGAGCGCTGTGGTCAAAGACTGGTTCCATACCTGATCCCTCTTGCTGTCCTCAATTTTGCTTCGATATCCTTCGATGATGTCCTCGGCATCATAAAGAACATCCTTGGGCTCAAACTCTAGTTCTCTGTCGCACTCCGTGCTGAAAAAGGACTCGATCAGCATCCTTGATGGCCTTTTGGAAGATTTTCAGGATCCTTTGGAGCTTCTTCAGATCGTCTTTGGCATTCAAGATATAGTCTTTCGTCTCTTTCAACAAATTGGTTGCAGTAGAAATGGCTGTTTGCACAAGATCGGCTATTACTGCCCCCATCTCCAGCAACCCCACTCCCAGTTTTTCGGTAGATTGAAGGGCAGAGGAAGAGAAGCAATTTTCAGAAGGATGCGAAGAAAATAGGAAAAAAACTGCACATAAAATTCAAATTGAGCAGGTGGGTCCATTTGATCACCACCACCACCACATTATCCTCTTGGAAGTTGTAGAGCACTGAAGTAATCAAGTTACGGAATAAATTCGGCCCTTCATGGCTCAAGAAATTCCACCCTCAATTCTGTCAGTTGTTACTCATTGGCTTCAGTCCTTTCATGCTGTTTTGTCAATTCCTTACACTATATTCTTCTTCTCTTCCAGACTAGCTACGTTCATATTGCTGCTTCTTTTCTCTCTCCAATTCATTACATTTTCTTCATTCACTTTAACTTTAATTCCCATCAATCGTGGCGTGATCTGTTATAATACTAGAATACATGAGAAAAATACTCATCGACACATTTTTTATAGGTTGTGTTAAAGTAGAAATTCAATTTCTTAATTTACTTGCTCCTAAATAAATCTGGTAGAAAAATCCCCAAAGCCAAGCCTTCTACATCCCCTAGAGTTCCCCCTTTCGGACTTGCCAGATTTCTTGTTAATCTTTTATTTCATTGATTTTACTATGTAAAAATAATTTACACATATGATCTGCAATCCAAATTTATTTGGTATAAAGTTCATATTGGACTCGGTTGCAAAAATACATATTGAATCCAACAGCCATATCTTAACCTTTCTCATAATGTTAAGATTCGCATAAAGAAATATGAGAGAGGGAGAGAGAGACAGAGAAAGAGACTAGAAGATGATGGTTGAACCAAGTGGACAGTTATATACATCTAAATGCAATGTTCAACACATTTTTTTTCTATAATAATCTAACCTTTTAGATATTATCTTGAGTATTTTAGTAGTCAATAGTTGAGATCATAAGTCTGAAGCCTTTGTACCCCATCCCTAATGTCATTAATACACACACACACACACCATACCACTTCGCTAAGGGATAAAGCCATACCTCTCAAATTTATATTAAAAGATATTTTAAATAAAATGTGAACCTCCTAATATGTATATAATTAATACTAAATTTGTAAAAATCATGTTTAGGTTCAAGTTATTTTCATGAAAAAATTGTTCTTTTCTACAATGTTCAAAATTTTGATGTTAAAAGAGCCATTCATTTTTAGATTATTAAAAACATTATTATCATCCAAAATACGGTTAACTTAATATATATATATGTGTGTGTGTGTGTGTGTGCATGTGTGTGTGTGTGTGTTTATTTCTTACCAAATTTAAAATAATGTCTATAAGTTTAGATTTCAGAGAAAACTGGTTTTGCAGCCTCCAGCAGAATAGAAATTGATCATTTTCATGACGGTGGTTGGGACAACAACATAGATAAAAAAGTGATAAGCCACTTTTGTCATCTATTATTAGTTCATATATATATATATATATATATATATATATATATATATATATATATATATATATATATTTATTGCACAAAGACCCAGCCATCCACCTAGGGGTCCACATTCTTGTTTTTAAAATAAAAAGGGAAACACTAGATGCATGCTGGACTAGGCCTGGGCATCGGGCTATGCCAGCCCGACCCAACAATTTTGTGCTGTTAACTACCCGGCCCAACTATTAATGGCGAGGCCGGACCCGGTACCAGGCCATGACAAGAATGCATGAGGCCTGGCCCATTTTTGCAGCCTCCTGCCATATTCAGGCCCGAGTCCACTTTGTGTTATGGAGATCCAGCCCGATTTTGTCTATATTTGGGATCACATGCTTCTTGGATCCAAAGTCAGTTTTAAAAAGTAGAGCCTACATCTGAATCCCAAGTCCTCCCCGAATCCAAACCGCTGGCATCCATAGTTGCACATAGGGATGCCTATATATCTGCTTTGGATAGAAAATCTAATTGATCTGTTTCGAAGAAATCGGATATGAAAAAGAAAAACATATCCTATTAAAAAGTAGGATTGAATTCAGCTTTAATAATTGGCTTCCAATCAGATTTTTGGATATACATAAACATCCAGTTGGATTTGGATATGGATTTGAATGAGATTTGTTATTAAGCAAATATCCTATATCTAATGTTCTTACATTTTGAAAATAGGTCAAATTCAGTTCAAAATTCATATTTAGATATGAATATGAAAATTATATTGAAATCAAATTCAGTTTCTGAAATAGGATTCCAGATTTGGATTTAGATATGGCTGAAGGTAAATCCAATTTGACTATGATCCATTGACATCCCTAATTGTGGTTGAAGGGGTAGCTTTGTCCTTCCTTCCTTTCTTTCTCTTTTGGCAGCTTCTATGACAAGTAGTGAGATAGTTGGGTCTGCCACATGTTTGCATCATTCTTTTCTTTTTCCTCTTTTCCCTTACATGCTTCTCTCAGAACAATGGCCAAAACACATGGTGGCTGGTGTGGGCCAGCTGGTGGGGCCGGCTGCCAACACCAACCCATTAAAATTTTCATTGAAACAATGTGCACTCGATTGCGAGTCCCTATAAGCTAGCAAATCATGTTCATAATTTTGTTGAAACAACAAGTTGCACCACTTAAAGGTGAAGGGTGCAATTACTCAAATACGTGTAAAAAATAAACATGGTCTTTGATAAAAATAGTTTTAAGTGGCGAACATTAGCTAATAAGTGTCAGATTATAATGCATATGAAAAATGTGAAGAAAGAATGCATTTGTTGAAACGGCAAGTTGCACCACTTAAAGGTGAAGGGGTGCAATTACTCAAATACGTGTACAAAATAAACATGGTCTTTGATAAAAATTATTTTAAGTGGCAAACATTAGCTAATAAGTGTCGGATTATAATGCATATCAAAAACATGAAGAAAGAATGCATTCTATCTATATGCAAATAAAATAAAAGTACCAAATAATTATGGCTTAGGCAAGTGTCGTAGTTTAATGCATTCTATTTATATACAAAGAAAAAAGCATCAAACATTTATAGCTTACGCAAATACCATATTTTTAGGAGATTGAACTTTATTAAAATTCTTTAACCATTATAGACACGCAATATGCACTTGGATGCAGCTCTTTATAAGCTAGCAAACCATGTTCATAATATTGTTGAAACAGCAAGTTGCACCACTTAAATGTGAAGGGGTGGAATTTCTCAAATACTTGTAAAAAATAAACATGGTCTTTAATAAAAATGGTGTTAAGTGGCGAACATTAGCTAACAAGTGTCGGATTATAATGCATATGAAAATCTTGAAGAAAGAATGCATTCTATCTATAAAATAAAACTACCAAATAATTATGGCTTGGGCAAGTGTCATAGTTTAATACTTTCTATTTATATACAAAGAAAAAAGCATTAAACATTTATAGCTTCCGCAAACACCATATTCTAAGAGATTGAACCTAATTAAAATTATCTAACCATTATAGACAAGCAATGCACACTCGGATGCAGCTCTATATAAACTAGCAAACCAATCCTGAGCTAAGTCATCCGAGAGGCAGTGAAAGCATTCAGCATTCAACAACAAATACACACTGTTCTAATGGCTGCTCATCTTGCCTCCCTTTCCACTCCTTTCGTTACTTCCCCCAAGCTTGCTCCTAATAGCAAGGCTGGGTTCAAGCCATGGAGCACCACCCTTGTGAGATGTGAGCCAAGGGCTGAGGGCTGCAGTAGGTCTGCTGCTCAAAGGAGGACTTCTAGATACCAGCCAAGTACATGGAACTATGACTTCATCCAGTCCATTACCAGCGCAACATCAGTAATTTTCCATACCTCTGATCTGACTATTATTTTGGTATTATGATGTGATCCTAATTCGAAGACATGAAAATGAAAGCAGATCGAAACACAAAGGACCAGAGTTGATGAATTGAGAAGAGAAGTCCAACAACTTATGACATCTACAACTGAGCAAGTGGCTCTATTGGAGCTCATCGATTCACTCGAACGTTTAGGTGTAGCCTATCACTTTGAGAGTGAGATCAGGCGACTGCTAGATGCCATATCCACGAGCACTAGAGGATTTGAGGACCTCTACTCTTCTTCACTTCGGTTCAGAATTCTGAGGCAACATGGCTATAATGTTTCTGCAGGTATAGATATATGTATAAATACACATGATATTGACTCAATAATTAGTTATTAGTCTAGACTGTCTATTACAAATGTGTTAATTGACATAAACAATTAAAGTTTCTTTTTGCATTTCGTAGAGTGCTTTAGTAGATTTAGGGAACAGTCTGGCCGGTTCTCTGAGAATCTTTGTGAGGACGTGAGAGGGTTGCTGAGCCTCTATGAAGCATCACAACTAGCCTGTGAAGGAGAAACTGTGCTGGAAGAAGCTACGGCCTTCTCTTCAGAGCATCTTAGAGCAAGGACAAGCCGCACGGACCAGAGGATGTCTCGACAGGTAAAGCATGGACTGCAGATTCCACTCCACAGAAGGGTTCATAGGGTCGAGGCCCGAGAGTATATTGAGACATTCGAGAGGACAGACTGCAGAAGCCAAGTGCTGCATGAGTTCGCTAGGCTGGACTTCAACATGGTGCAGACAATCCACCAAAGAGAGGTCAGAGAGTTATTCGTGTAACAATTCATTCTTGCACTTTTGCCTAAATAACTTGGTTAATAGTTGATAATAATGCAGCAACTAATGTCATTCTATGTATATATGTATATCAGTAATGAATATCATGTATGTTACATTGTTGCTGGTTTGCATCATTGGGTCCACTAATAATCAACCATGAGTCCTTTGTTTTGGGTGTTTTCAGGTGGTGGAGGGACTTGGGCTTGGGCGATCACATTAGCTTCGCCAGAGATAGGCTGGTGGAGAGCTACTTCATGGTGGTGGGGAAGATGCATGAGCCACAGTTCTCACAGTACAGGATGCAACTCACCAGGGTCTCCTACTTGATGGCCACCGTTGAGGACATCTTCGGCGAGCATCAGTCTGTTGAGGAGCTCGAACGCTTTGTGCAAGTTGTTGAGAGGTAAAGGATGATTGTGGTTGGTAAATTAAAGGGAGCAACTTTGTCTCTAGTTTCTTCTTCACATCGTTAGGAGCCAATGAGGGTGCTGTATATTGTATATACGCAGATGGGATCTTCAAGCAGCAGAGCAGCTGCCAAAGTCACTGAGGGTCTTCTATGCGGCTGTCATAAGGAACTTGCTAAGGGATGCATGGAGGAGGCTGAACAGGGAGCTTCTCTCTGCTCAACAGCAGCAGCAACAGACCGCCTTCTCTCATTCCTTCATGAACGTGGCTCTCAACATTGCGAGGGTCTCCCAGTGCATGTACGACTATGAAGATGGCATCGGTGTCTTGGAGCATGAGTCCATGGACCGTATCTACTCCCTCATTGCCGAGCCCATCCAGACTGCCTAAACAAATCACCAGTGTCATTGTTTCCCACTCTATCAACCATCTTGGTGCCCATTAACCGAATCCTACTTATGATTCTATGTATCATCATGTAATAAAATGCGTATATTAATAAATTAAATTTAGTACTCTCTCTCTCTTTATCTCTCTCTCTCTCTCTCTCTCTCTCTCTGTCACATGTATGCACACAGTCATAATTTCCTTTATATCTCTACACTTCATAAAGCACTTCTAGTGGTCATCTCTAAAGATTTGGAACCATCCTCCTTTAGTCAAGCCGTTAAGCATCAATGTTGGTGTGACGCTATGGCTGCTTAATTTAAGGCACAAGAAGAGAATGAAACATGAGATTTGGTGCATACTCTAAAAAATGTAAAACCCATGGGGAATAAGTGGGTTTACCGAATTAAATACAATTCCAAAGCAAGTGTGCAGAATGATCCAAGGCTTTCTTGCCTTGTTCCATGAAGTTAAAGAATCCTTCTCCCTTTTGCCGAGCTCAAGCCTTTAGTTGTCGTCTAGACTTGGGGCAGAGGGAGGGGGGGCCGCCTAGCCATGGCCCCACCCTAACTAACTTAAAAACAAAATTTACATTAGAAAAATAAAATATTGTTAGTTGTGCAATGTTTTTTTTTTATTTCGGTTCAGTTTGGCCCTACCCAAACCTGAGGTTGAACTATTTGGCCCGCCCTAGAAAATGTATGACCTTTCAGAACACACTGGAAAGTTCGGTTAAAATGTTACCTTTGTGTAAATATTTTGTGGTGTGTCATAGAAGGTTCCCAGTTGGCGGCTTGCTTTTTAACTATACCTATATAATATCTGATCCACAAATCAGATTTCAATATTCTTTTTAAAATTTTATAGATTTCAGCACATGAGCATATCCATATGTCACTGGATGAGTAAAATATATATATTTATCTTGGAAAGTTTCCCTAGAAAATGAGAATAATTCCTAAAAGGGGAATAAACCTGAAAATATGTAATTAATAATGTTTGGTCGATGTAAATAAAATTATTCTCTTATCACTGTCTTTTTGACTGCTGGATGCTTTGGATTAAATTCATTTCATAATTGTCTTTTTTTTGCTTTAGTTATGAATACCCTTTGTCTATCATAAAAAAAAACGATGTTCTCGTCATTTTGTCTTTTTTACTGGTGGATATTATGGATTAAATTCATATTACAACTGACTTTTTCCTTTGCTTTAGTTTTTAGTTTATACAAATACACTTGGTTTATCGTAATGAAAATGATGCTCCTGTCACCGTGTTTTCTTAACTAATGGATGGTTTGGATTAAATTCATTTCACAACTGTGCTTTTTGCTTTAGTTTATATGAATACCTTGAAAAGGCTGAAGTCCCTTCTTTTTTTTCCTCTAACCCGATCCTCAGTGGAGAGCAGTACATATGTCAACTAAAGTGTCATGCATCCATAATAAATGAAGTAACTGTGAACATTCATTGGCCCCTCAATCCGACCAACTACGCTACACCGCTTAGGGCTTTCTCTATATGTGGGGACATAATGAATTGCAAATGGTCAATTTTGTATAAGATTATTACAAACGGACATCAAATGCAATTTAGCTACTTGACTTTGTGGAATCAAATTTAAATTTAACAAATCTGGTTTTGTTGAAAGAAGAAAAAGAAGAAATATTCTAGCTATGAACTACATATTAGACGAATAAGAGACCAGAAGGACTCACCGATCTTTCAACAATTTGATTTACATTCTCATATAATACCCATCATGTACATTATATTCTCACCACAGTCATAATTTCTCGGATAACACTATCACATATTTTTTAATTATTGTCATTTTATTTTTTTAATGTTTTAAAGTGAGAAAAATAATTAATGTTGAGACAACCTTAAAAATTTTAAACAAATAATTTCTTAAAAAAATTAATGACTGTCTGGAGAAAAAAAGAAGGGGCCACTATCAATTTGTTCTTGATAACTTGATTGTGATTTTAAGAGGAAAAGAAAATATGAGGCATCTAAAGGTGGTAGGCTGAACCACAAGCAAGTGGGCAAAGGTACAACAAAAATAAAAAGAAAATAATTGACTTTGTCTTCATTATAATACCATTCATATTCTATTAGCCTATATACCGCTGCATGAGTGCACTTAGCCTATAACGTTTATTTTTCTGGTGGATGAACAATTTTTTTTTTTGGGTTATTGTTGGATTTTGCTTCTTGCATCACTTGTTCTAAATCTCAACTGCAGTCTTCTGTTTATGAAATCAAGAAAGCCCACTTGAAAGGAAATAGCTGAAAAGACTAGTAGCAACACCTAGCCCTGGCTATGTAATTGGTCTGACCCAACCTTGTGTGGCTAGTGCCACTTGATCATGCTCTATTGCTATTGTTAGACCTTTCACATCCCATTCTGAGCTCATAGTTCTGTTAAACAGAGTTTGTTGAAAGATATCCTGATCCTGAGTCTAAATATGAAACACACTGTAATGGTCATCATGGGGACGTCACCGTGAGTTTGGCAAGGTTGATGGCATTCCCTCGCAGCAGGAACAAGTTGTACTTCTAGTCAATGGTCAGATCACAAAACTTGGATGGGATAAAGAAAATTTTGGATTTAAAAAAAAAAAGTTCATGCATCCAAACTTTTTACATAATACAATGAGGAATCCGACAAATGTGAGAAAGAGGAAGTGTAGGTGTAGGGCTGCACAACGAGTCGAGCCAACTCGGGCTCGACTCAAACTCGCTCGAGTAAACTCGACTCGAGCTCGACTCGTTTTTTATAAAGGTCAAGCTCGAGCTTAAATATAAACTCGAGTATATTAATGAGTCAAGTTCGAATTAGTCGAACTCGACTCGATTAAACCCAACTAAGCTAGACTTTAATCTCATTTTTTAGTTTTCGTTTTTAATTTTCTCTCTTTTTTTCCTTCCACCCATGCAGCTTAATCTCATTTTCTTTTTGATGTTTTTTAATTTTCCCTCTTTTTTTTCCCTCTATTCACCCAGGCAGCCACGTTTCTTTTAAACCTCATTATTATACCCCACTTTCATTATTACACTTTTCAATCAATCAATCACTTTTTCATTTTCCCTCCCTTTTTCTCTTTCCTCACCACGCTCACGTTCATTTTTCCTCCTTTTTCTCTCTATTCTCAACACACCACCTTTCCTCCTCCCCACATCGTCAGCAGTGAAAAAGGAAGACACCTTGAGGGCAAACTTGTCAAAGCAGCGTGGAAACAAGTTTAAAGAGCGGCTCAAGTTGAGCTCAAGCTGAAAGGCAGTCACTTGAGTCGAGCTCGAGCTGAAATTGTGAAGCTCGTGTCGAGCTCGAGTCGAGCTCAAGCTAACTAAACATGAGTCGATCCGAGCCCAAGCCGGCTGAGCTCGAGCTCGACTTGGCTCATGTGTGACCCTATGTAGGAGATGTAGAAGTTTGTGGTTTGCGAATTTTTCCAGATTTATCTAACACCAATCATAGACCTTGCCAGCCTGTAGAGCACTTCCTTCGTCTTCCTTCTCTTTCATTTTGAGATTTAAGCAGTGGTGGACCTAAGTTTATTTGGCCTTACTTCCTCTTCCTCTCGTTCCATTTTTGGATTTCTAGTTCTCTTCCTTTGCTAGCTCTTTCTTCTACGAAGAAAAGAAAAAAAAAACAGCTCTAGTTTGATATTAGTTAATATTTTCCAGCTCAGTAGAGACACACGAGGATACGTTGTTCCTTTTTGTAGTTTGGGAGGCCATGGCAAGGTCGAGAAACTGAGGTGCTTGTGGCTTTCTTGTTCCCCCAAGCTCAAGCCCTTGGTGGACATCATTCATCCATGAAATGCAGGAACAGGTTGCCTACCTCTCAAAGTTTAAGAAAGGTTATTGGAACATAGACAAATTGATTTTCTTCTTCAAAGATGATGTATTTGGAATTGTTACCATAACTGACAATGCCATTGTCAATTGCTTTTACAAGGTGAACAGTACAAAAGGTAAAGTTTAACCTTCGGATTCATGTACTCATCAAATTGTGGCTACAACACGGTGTTGCAATTTTTACTGACACATTCCCCCCCATGGTAAAACTATTGTTTGACGCATTCCTCCCATGGTAAAACTATTGTTTTTTTTTTCTGTAGTGTTAATCAGGTTTTCCATTGAAAAGAAAACAAGGAAAAGAATAAAACTGAACCATTAAGCCGCCACCTTAGACATTTCAGAACTGAAAATAAACATAAAAGATCAAATCCTGAGCCGCTGAACATTGGAACGGTAAACAAACTGAAAGATTTGTTGACAAGACAAAGGACCTCTCTCTCTCTGTCCGAAGCAGTAATTAAAGTATAAGCTCTATTCCCTGACGAAAACTACAAGTTTAGTGAAGAACAAGAGCACAAATTGAATTTAAAAGAAGGAAACATGTACAAATGAAAGCAAAATAAATTTAAAGTTTTCAATTAGTTATCATCTTCACCCGCTCCAAATGAACTATCCGTTCATTTAAATAGAGCTTCTTAACTAATTGTATCTTGGATCCGTTATAAGATCCGATGACTGAGGGTGGCCCTCCCATGAGCCACCATCCCAAGTCCACAGACGCTTTCTTTTAAATGCCAATCGTAATTGGGTTGATACTGCACCTGTTATCTAATCTCATTATCCTTTGTTGTGATAACCTACTGTCAATCAACATGTTTATTCATGTTTTGCTCTTTAACAATGACAGACTAGTAGTCCCAACCTGGTGGGTCAAATAGCACATGTTGAGCAAACACGGACCTTGTGGACCAGGCAGGATCAAACTCAAGACATTCAAATTAAAGCAGGTCAAGAGTTCATTACTCAAGGTGTGTATCTTGGCACAAAATGCAAAACATCTCATTGACCTTAGCCTGATAGATTGGAAATTAAGGTGACATGGAAGATTAGGGTTGGGGGATTTTTTTCAGATTTATTTAGCAGTAATTATGGATCTTGCCTAGGGCACATGGGCTCACCACATTCCAAACTAAGTGGTAGGCAGCTAAACTTCTGATGCCCACGCATGAGTTTATTTTTTATTTTTTATAAAATTAGCAACAAGAAATTAAATAAATGTAATTTCATCATCGAGTACTACACACTAAGAATGTCCTTTCAAATTATGATTATGAATAACTACACTTCTGAAGGGTCATCAGCCACCCGAGGGAACTATATATATATATATATATTCAGTCGGATGTCCTCCGAGTCGCACGGCGTTTAACCGAAAGAACTTCTTGCGCAATTCATGTGTTTCTGTTTTGATGACCAGCAATTGTTTCTTTCTTTCCATTTCAAATTGTTCTCTGGACTTTTTATCAATATGAGGTGATCGTAACACAGTATATTTGACTCGTGATTCAGGCAATCCAATCTTTCGTGTGTAACGCGGAAGCCCCCCAAAAGGGTTTTCCTGTTCTATGGCTGAGAAGCATCCAGCAGCGCCATGCCGGTGTTTTCTCATAGGCTCCCCTGAAAAAAGCTCTTTCAAAGAATGGTCAAAGGGGCCAAGAAGAAATCCACTTTTGGTTTTCCTGAGAGGTTCTTTTGTAGTCAGAAGTCCAGAGGAAATCTTCTTCTGAAGTCACTCATCCATTTTTGTCTCTGGAAAAGCCATCAGAAACGTGGGATCGCCATCCATGTTCAGATCAAAAGACAGAGACTGTCTGTCTATCCCGTCGGTCTGTCGTGCTTCCTATGTTCTATAGTCTCAGGAGTGTGTGATCTTCTCTCGAAGGGTTCTACCATTTTCCAGTGTCACTTCGTGAGAGTTGGCCACATATTCCATTCACCATGGACCGACCTCAAAAGAGTCGTCATTCCAGATCCACATCCTAATCGGAACCTTCATCGCAAGCTGCGACGACGGGAGGAATGGGAAGACCCAAGAAGCTCAGGAACGCGGTGTTGAGAACAGATCATACGAAAGAAAGCACGTCAAAAGAATTTCCAGAACCAGAAGGGAGAGGGGTGATGGCATTCTCTCTTCTGCATGAAAAACAGGAAAGCATAAAAAAGACTCCCCCTCCATCTTATATAGTATAGATAGTAGTCGCCGGTTGACCATACTTGCCATGCGCAATGTTTAAAACAAGAGTGACTCCTCCTACTCAAAGATCGTCATTGGTCCTTCGTACGTAGTGGCTTGGTTAGGTTAACTATAATATAACGAACGAGAGAAAGAAGAACTCTTTTCTGTCAAAAGGTGTTAGCTCACCCGTTCTTTTCATCAACCCCTCTATATATAAAATCTTTGGGCACAGATTTGAAAAAAAAAAAGATGGCCATGATAGGACAAAGGGCAAGATGGCCAGAAGATTTCACCTCCTCTTTCTCTCTCCCTCTATCTCGATATATATATATATATATATATTCTTATAACATAAGTTGTTTTTACGATGTGACAATAAAACATGTGAATTTATGTTTTAAAACATACTTCTTAACTTAAATTAAATCAATGGTTCTATGTAGACACGAAATTGCAATCGTACAACTACATATTGGAGTACCAAATCCATGGAGCACACTACTGCTATGGCTGTTCCTACAGCCCAATTGAATAACCCAGTTTTCAGATGAGTTTTTTAAATATAAAACTTCTTCAAACTCGAATGCTACAAATTTATAGGTATGAAAATAAAGAGAGACTGGGTACATGAGAATTTTAAATTAGCAGTTTTCATTGTTCTGAATTTATCAGAAAATGAGGGTCATGAAATACAATCCATGTCCCATAATTGTTTTCAGACAGCAGTTTTAGTATATTACCAGAAAGCAAAGGAATCCTGAGGTGGTTTCAAAGGAAATAACGATTTTGATCACTAGTAGAAAGGTAGAAGCCTCCCAAGGGATTGGTGCTAAAATGCATAAATTACCAGAAATGATTTCTGAAGAAAGCTGGAGCTTGTTTCTGGATGTGGCATCAAAAGAAGAAAATGAATTGGTGAGTCACAATTTGAAAGGTACAGGGGAGAGGATAGTGGACAACTGTGGTGGTTTGCCACTTGTGGTCCAGATGGTAGGGTCCTTAATGCGTACAAAAAAAAATGACAAAAGCTGTTTGGGAAAGCATTGATAAGTGGGAGATCTAGGAATCGAAGACGCCTGCCTCATCATCATCCTCTGAAATATGCAGTAGGCTGGTAGCATTCTTCTTGGTCTCATCCTAAGCTACGATGACTTGCCACATTATTTGAAGAATTGTTTTGTATATTGCTGCATTTATCGAAAGGATTAAGTGATAGGAAGGCCTGAGTTGGTCATGCAATGGGTGGCACATGGATTGATTGACCAAAAGAAAGGAGTTGTGGAAGTGACAGCAGACCAATGGATAGATGATTTGTTAAATCGGCGCATGATTGAAGAAACTGAAGAAGGGGAACTAGAAAAACAGTAAAAGAACAATTGCCAAAGGAGAAGCATGTTGAGAAATGAAAAACTGTTTTACTGGTTACACTTGTGACTAGTCTCTTGCATTCATATAGATAGCAGTACAGGAATAGTTACACAGTTACAATAACTAATGTACATGAAGCACTAACACAATTACATTCACTGATAGGAGAGAATATGCAAAACAACAGAATTCTAAGTTGGATGTTAAGTTCCGGACCATCCTCAGTACCTTCCTTGACACACCCCTACAATCTCTGCGTTGGTTCTCATACGGATAGAGTGTCTCGGCACTTTACAAAAGATAAAATACTTGATGGCTTTGTAAGCCAATCGGCTTGGTGTTCTTAGGATCGAATGAACTGAATTTGGATGTCACCTCCACTGACAGTCTCTTACAAAATGAAAACTTATCTTTATATGTTCTGTCCTGGAGAGCAGCACTGAGTGCTCCTTTGTTGTCGCACCAAAAATTTGGAGCCTGTTGCAATGAGAAACCAAGTTCCTTAATCAATGATTGCAGCCACAGTAATTCAACTATTCCTTCGACCAGTGCCCTGTACTCTGTTTCTGTGCTAGAAAGAGCTACAGATTTTTGTTTGCATGACGGCCATGACACCCTATTTTCTCCAAGGAAAACAAGGCAACCTGAATTTGACTTTCAATCTGAAAAAAGAGGAAAGGAGAAAAAGATGACTCAAAAATTAACCTGGTTCGGAAAAATTCTACTCCATGACTCAGTCATCAATTCTTTGATGATCTGGTTCCCATACTCAATACAATTTTATACATAGTTTGGATGAATTCAGATTTGAATTCAGTCCACTGTTTTCAATCGGATTACAGCCTCTCACCTTGATTCTCTCCTTTTGTTCAACGTCATCCTTAAATTTCTCATTTTTATCAAGATCCGTTTTTCTCTCGTGCCCGATTTGTATCCCTGCAATATTGGTGGCACCCGATTTTATGGAATGTTAAATCTCTCATTTTTATCAAGATCCGTTTTTCTCTCGAGCCTGATTTGTATCCCTGCAATATTGGTGGCACCCGATTTTATGGAATGATGAGCTGCTATGTTACCATGATCTGAGACGTCGGCACTGGCTGGTGGTGCGTTATCTTCTTGCCTGATTCGTTCCCCTTTAATATTGCTGATTTCTTATTTGGTGACATTAAGATTGTTGATTACTGATTTGGGGACGTTACCATGAGCTGGTGCATTAGATGAGTTATCACTATCATGCACACAACCTGCCCAGTCAGCATCAGTGAAGGCATGTAAAACTTATTTTTATTGATGTTACCAATATCAAGATGGCAGAACGCATCAGAGCTGCGTGGGCTGTTTGCAGCAGATTTTTAGAAGGTTTTGAGTACAGAGTGAAGGCGGAAAAAGGGAACTCTATGGTCGATTTTGGTGTGTTCATAATGCCCATCTAAAGGAGAGGGGAAATTTATCTTGTGAAGACCAACAGCTGCTCATAGTTGGTTTTCTCTTTTTGCTCATCTGGAGGGTTTAGTCAACCCTTTGTTTTTCTGATTGTGAAAATTAGCATTTATATAATGCTAACCTTTCCCTGTATAGGTGATCTTGTTTGCATGAAGGTAAGGAGCCTAACTCGCATAAAGCTGTTACAGCGAATGGATATGTTTTTACTTGTCATAATTCAAGAATATGCATGTTGAATCCATTTTCAAGCTGATATAAATCCAATCCATTTCCAGTGGGTGTGGTGTCTCTCCCAACTGAAGGAATTGCCACTGGAAGGTTTCACCGGGGACATCACTTTGGGAGGCTACTGGAAATGCCTCCCAAAACTAAGATACCTATGCCTTTCTGACATCCCCAATCTCAAGTTCTTGGCAGACATCAATAACATTACTCTCCAACAAAATGATACAGTAGCTACAACATGTCCCACGGATGCCAAGAAACAGATCGCCTGCCTCTTCAAGCTTGAATTGTTGACAATTGACAGCTGTTCTGCACTTGATCTGCGGCAGGAGTTAATGGACCATCTTGACTTCGTCTGTTCCTGACATGCGATCTGTTTTCTCTTGTGAAGGCTGTCGACATGGATGAACATAGCAGAAACAAGAAGGAGACGGTTTTCGTCAGCTTAGATTCACGTTCGGTCTGAATCTAGCGAAAGAGGGAGCATGATTTCGGCATCTGCTGTTGGTGGTGTCAGTATAGATTTTTCATATTCTATAATGTTCCCCTAACAGCCACGGTGTTTACCTTGCTTGAGCCCCATTAGGCAGGAATGCTATAACCACAGATCCCTGAAGAGCAGTGCAAGCACCCTCCCTGAAAAGGATGTACCAACTGCACCAGTTTTAAATCTGCATCTTTCTGTTTAGTTGCAGTTCCTTTCTCTTCTTCAGATAAATCTTCTTTCTTTTTATGTATTTGCAGTAAGAAAGATTCCCAAGTTAAAAAAGAGAATTTAAAAGGAGGGAAGATTTACTTTGGGTGAAAAAGGTGATTATTTACTTTGCTCATAACTGTAAAAGAAATTTTAATGTTCCCACCTGAAGTATGCACAAAAACTGAGCGACCACTTATTCCAATTCTTCAGGTAGAATTGGGCATGTGGCACATGGGAAATTAACTGTTGTTAAACAGATATCTGGTGTGCAGTGATGCGAGTCCTTTAAGAGGTAAAAATTTGTCCGTCCCCTTATTCATGATGACCAAATTTGAATATCAATCAAGAACTATATGTTATAACTTTAATTAGGTGTACTACTATTGGTCAAGAAAATGATTGCTAATGGATGGACAGCCATTTGACCCCAACGCTAGTTACTATTTCTCATATTTTATGACATTTTGATTGTATATATGTATATATATGTACATATATATATATATCTATATATATCTGTGTCTGTGTGGTATAAAGTGGCACAACATGTGTTCAATTGTTAGAATATAAGTTGATAACACAATGGGAATGCGGTTCAATCACATGAACTGATTCAACCAACGGTAATGTGTATTAAGGTTTGTTACTCCTAAAGAAATGTTTACTCTAGACTCTCAAGCAGGAGAGCAATTTCTCCTTCAAAAAAATTGTGGAAACAGCTACTGAACGTAGGAATGAAGATGATGCACATCAGACTTCACGGGATGCTGACTTCTATATTCTTTGTCCCAAGCTTACAACAAGCAGATCATGGACGCGTTGAAGATCATGAAGATAAAGACATCATGTAAGGGAAATTAAAAAAATAGGGCAATCATGTTGATAACCAACTATTTACACATGTTCAACGGGTAGATTCTTGGTGATGTAAGTTTTAATCCAAGGTTTGGTGGTGTTGAAACAGACATGTTGGATGTGTATACTCATTCATGCATGTCTATTGACATCTTGGCCTTGAATTTTCCATTTATATGAGATATGATGCCTGTGGCTGATGTTGCAGAACTTGTTTGGCTGGCTGGCATTGTGGGCTCAAAATATCTGGAGTTGAAGAACTTCAAAATTAATGTGGGGAAATGAGATGAAGGATTTTTTGTTTTCAGCTAGACATAGAAAGTGAAATTTTACCATCTATTATTGTCTTGGGATTTAAACCTTGCTGTGCCATTAACGTTGACTATAAAACCAGTTTAAGATACATAGAGAGGGGGGAAAAATTGAGGGGTGTTATGTCAACATGAAAAGTGTTTGGCAAAGAGTAACATGGCAGCCATATGCAAAAGCAAAGTGCAGGGTCCATGTCATCCATCCAGAACTTCTTGGTGGTTGGGGCCCCTGAGGCAATATCTCTTTGGTGAAGGAATCTCATTCCTCATGGGTGGACTCCTTTTTTGTCACTCAACTGTCGCCTTTTTTACTCTCGCTCTGTCTCTCTCTCTCTTTCTCTCACACACACATACACAGATGCATGCATGCATGCATGGATATTGACACATACAGAGTAAAGCATAAAAAACAGGAACTAGGAAATATCAAACGGAAGATTGAAGTTTGAAGAAATAGATAGAAAGTACTGCAGTTGCTGCTTCACGGCATGCATTTGTTGTTGAGCTGAGCAAACTTGCTCCATAGATTGCATACACAAACAAAAAATGGAAATTAGGCAATGTTCCAGCAATAAAAGGAGGCTATGTCACCAAATCAGTTGAAGTTACCATATGTAATGAACACACAGAGACACAGACACACACACACAGCCAGTTCAAGCACCTTTCTGCCATTCTTTTGGGTCTATCATAAATAAAATTATTCTCTTATCACTGTCTTTTTTACTGTTGGATGCTTTGGATTAAATTGATTTCATAACTGTCCTCTTTTTTGCTTCAGTTTGTATGAATACCCTTTGTCTATGGTTAAAGAAAATGATGTTCTCGTCACTTTGTCTCTTTTATTGGTGGATATTATGGATTAAATTCATATCACAACTGCCCTTTTTTGCTTTAGTTTATACAAATACCCTTGGCCTATCCTAATGAAAATGATCCTGAGAAAGAAGGGTTAAAGGGGCTTCTTCCTCAATGAATGAGCAATGCAATCTTTTAAAGCTTAAGGCCAGGTCAAGCATCTTGCAGCCATTCTTTTGGGTCTGTCGTAAATAAAATTAATCTCTTATCACCGTCTTTTTGACTGCTGGATGCTTTGGATTAAATTCATTTCATAACTGTCTTTTTTTTGCTCTAGTTTGTACGAATACCGTTTGTCTATGGTAAAGAAAATGATGTTCTCGTCACTTTGTCTATTACAGGTGCATATTATGGATTAAATTCATATCATAACTGCCTTTTTTTTGGCTTTAGTTTATACGAATAGCCTTGGTCTATCCTAATTAAAATGATGCTCTTGACACCTCTTAGATTGAGCCGGTTGATTCCTTCCTTGAAGAGTTGGCTACCAAATAGCCATGAACTCATGATCACCACATGGATGCTCTCTAGTTTCCTTTAAAAAAAAAAAGGTAGAAGGGCAACCATGTGCATGGTGTCCTTTTCTTCGTTTTCTTTTCTCCTTTCTTTAATGGACAGGTAGATTTGATTCTCCATTTTCAAATGGGTTGGCCCTCCGTGATGAACAGATTGTTATTTTTAGAGTGAGTGGGAGTTTTTGAGTGCACCCATCAACATCATTGAATCAAAATCATTTCGGCTAAAATGCCCCATTGTACTACCTCTACCACTTAAATGTTCTAAGTGTCATCCACTCAAGGACTGCCTAGCTCATTGATGCCCACTTCGTGCATATTGACAGGTTGGAGCATGGTAGGCTTTGAACTCAAGCAATTTCGAAAATTCTGACTGCCTGTTTGTGATTAAGCAATTCCAAAGCTTGGTGATTCGATAAAAGGTCAAATTTAAATCAGTTATCCAAGCACTTAAATCGATCAGATATATAAAAAAAAAATCAAATTTAAATTTGCATTTGCACTTACCGTCTGAACCTGTTGCACCCACTAAGCATATGTGTCTGCATTTTACCACATTACAACTTAGCTTTTAACAAATATTCAATCTAATTGAGATTCCTAATTCAATTCAGGTAAATATATTATAAATAATATCCATATCTTTTGAATTAAATATTGTAATATATATATATATATATATATATATATATATATATCGTAACGTGGTTCTGATCTTAGTTGTGTATTTAAAAGGCGGATTTGGATTTAGATGTAAAAATGAAACTAGAATTTGAATCGGATTTGAATTGGAATTGAAAAATTAAATTTGAATATGATATGTAATTTTCTTTCATTCATATTCAAATCCAAACATATAAACATC
Source organism: Nymphaea colorata (assembly GCF_008831285.2). Taxonomy (NCBI): domain Eukaryota; kingdom Viridiplantae; phylum Streptophyta; class Magnoliopsida; order Nymphaeales; family Nymphaeaceae; genus Nymphaea; species Nymphaea colorata. The sequence goes on along the minus strand of NW_022204909.1, from coordinate 20,020 downwards.
GAATAAAGGGGGTGTGATTCACCAACGATGTGTTCCTTCAGCGTATGCCTATTCTTGCCCGATTCTAGAATTGGCCACATTCTATGGGTGATAGAGTAGCCTGTAGGGGATAAGCATCAAATCTTTTACTGGTGGATATTATGGATTAAATTCATATCACAACTGCTTTTTTTTTCTTTAGTTTATGGGAAGGGTTAAAGGGGCTTCTTCCTCAATGAACGAGCAGTACAATCTCTTAGTGCTTAATGCCAGTTCAAGCACCTTGCAGCCATTCTTTTGGGTCTATCGTAAATAAAAGTATTCTCTTATCACTGTCTTTTTGACTGCTGGATGCTTCGGATTAAATTCATTTCATAACTGTCTTTTTTTGCTTTAGTTTTTACAAATACCCTTTGTCTATTGTAAAGAAAATGATGATCTTGTCACTTTATCTCTTTTACTGGTGGTTATTATGGACTAAATTCATATCACAACTGCCTTTTTTTCTTTAGTTTATACGAATACCCTTGGTCTATCATAATGAAAATCATGCTCTTGTCACCGTGTTTTCTTAACTGGTTGGTGGTTTGGATTAAATTCATTTCACAACTGTGTTTTTTGCTTTAGTTTATATGAATACCCTTAAGAGGCTGAAGCCCCTTTCTTCTTCAAACCCAGTCCTCGGTGGAGAGCAGTACACATGTCAACTAAAGTGTCACACATCTATCTTTTGCCGTCTCTAGCATTTGCCGTCTCGACCAACTATGCTACACCACTTGGGGCTTTCTCTATATGTGGGGACATAATGAATTGCAAAGGGTCAATTTTGTATAAGATTATTACAAACAGACATCAAATGCAATTTAGCTATTCTACTTTGTGCAATAAAATTTAAATTGATCTAGTTAGATTCTGTTGTGAGAAGAAGAAAAAGAGAAGAAATATTCTAGTTATAAACTACATATTAGACGAATAAGAGACCATATGGACTCACTGATCTCTTAGCAACTTGATTTACATTCTCATTTGAGAGATTCAATAATACCCATCATGTACATTATATTCTAATTTCTCTTATAACACTATGACAGATTTTTTAAATTAATGGTATTTGATTTTTTTAACATTTTAAAGTTGAGAAAAATAATTAATGCTGAGACAACATTAAAAATTTAAAACAAATAATTTCTTAAGAAAATGAATGACCGTCTGGAAAAAAAAAGCAAAGGGGCAAATATCAATTTGTTCTTGCTCGATTGGGAATTTAAGAGGAAAAGAAAATATGAAGCATCTAAAGATTGTAGGCTGAACCACACGCAAGTGGACAAAGGTATGACAAAAATGAAAGAAAAAAAATTGACTTTGTCTTCATTTTCACATTCTATTCGCTTACATACCTCTCCATGAATGCACTTAGCCTATAATGTTTATTTTTCTGATGGAAGAACGATTTTTATTTTTGGAGTTATTGTTGGATTTTGCTTCTTGCATCACTTGTTTTAAACCCTCAACTGCAGCCTTTTGGAGAAATCAAGAAAGCCCACATGAAAGGAAATAGCTGAAAAGACTACTAACAACACCTCACCCTGGCTATCTAATTGGTCTGAGCCAACGTGTGGGTAGTGCCACTTGATCATTCACTCTTGCTATTGTTAGGGAGACCTTTCACATCACCCCACCCAGAGTGGGTGACGTGCAAGTTGCAACAACACCACCACTTCTGCAAGGATGATGGCACGAACAAGTTGTACTTCTAGTCAATGGTCAGATCGCAAAACTAGGATGGGCTAAATAAAATTTTGGATTTCGAAAAAGAAATCATGCATCCTAGCTTTTTACATAATACAATGAAAAATCAGACAAACGTGAGGAAGAGGAAGTGTTGGTGATGTAGAACTTTGTGGTTCGGGAGTCATGGACCTTGCCAGCCTGTAGAGCACTTCCTTCGTCTTCCCTCTCCTTCCATTTTCAGATTTCTAGTTCTCTTCCTCTGCTAGCTCTTTCTTCCACCAAGAAAAAAACAGAGGAGGAGATGACAACAGTAATCAACACCCTTGTGTAAACACCTCTTTCTATTCTGTTGGGGGATGTACCCAGCTTGTTGAAAGAAAAGGTGGACCACATCTTGAATGCCAAAGACGATCTCGAGGTGCTCCAGCAGAAGCTGAGATACTTTGGGAAGGCCCTCAAAGTCACAGATCACAAGCCCCTTTTCAGCAATGTGCACAACAGAGATATGGAGAGAGAGCTGAAGGATATTTTCTATGATGCCCAGGACATCATTGAAGGATGCCAAAGCAAAATTGCAATTTGCAAAAGGGACAAGTCTATAACTTCATGGAACAAGGTAAGGAAGCCCTGGGCCATTCTGTGCTCTTGCTTTAAGGAACATGTATCTGCTTCCTACAACCTTGCAATTGATATTAAAAATATCAACCAAAATCTTGATAAAATAGAAAAAAATAAGATAATGGCGGATGTGCTCGGAATAACACCAAGAGATATTGGTAGTGAGGGTCCTGTTCATGGTGAACATGACAACCCCCAAGAGACAACCCATCACATGGGTGTACAACCACCTACAGGGAGGGAGGATGATAAAAAGGTGATAGTAGAAAAGCTCTTGTCGAATGACTCTATACAAAGTAGTAAGGCACATAAGGGTGGTGTTTCTATTACTTCTATTGCACGAAAAGGTGGAATCGGCAAAACAACTCTTGCAAAAATGGTCTTTAAAGAACTCGAAGAACATTTTGGAAAACGTAGATGGTGGGTTTGTGTTTCGGAGAGGCCAAACCGTAAGGTTTTGGTGTGGCAGATACTAAGGGAAGTGTGCAAGGGATCTAGAGAAAACCCTGATTGTTCCATGAGTGAGTTGTGCACACAATTACAGAACGAGCTCTTAAAGGAAAAATTTTTGTTGGTCCTAGATGATGTGTGGGAACTAGAATGGTGGGGGGAAGAGGTAGAGGGAACATTGATGGCGGCTGCAATGGGGAGCAATATTTTGATTACCAGTAGAAAGAAAAATGTATCAAAAGGGATGCGTGCTTCTTATGTCCATGAATTACCAGAATTTAGTTTTGACCAAAGCTCAGAGTTGTTTCTAAAGGAGGCAGGCCAAACAGAAGAAGATTTGGTGATGCATAGGATCAGAGATGTTGGAGAGAGAATAGTAAGGAAGTGTGGTGGCACACGGGAAATTAACTGTTGTTAAGCTGATATCTGGTGTGCAGTGATATGAGTCCTTCAGAGCTAAAAATTTGTGTGTCCCCTTATTCCGGATGACCAAATTTGAATATCAATCAAGAATTGTATGTTGTACCTTTAATTAGGTCTACTACTCTTGGTCAAGAAAGTGATTGCTAATGGATGGACAGCCATTTGACCCCAATGCTAGTCACTATTTCTCATATTTTATATATTTATATATATGTATATGTGTGTGTAATAAAGTGGCACAACATGTATAAGTTGAGAACACAATCGGAATGTGGTTCAATCACATGAACGGATTCAACCAACTAACAGTAATGTGTAATAACGTTTGTTACTCCTAAAGAAATGTTTGCTCTTGACTCCCAAGCAAGAGAGTGCTTTCTGCTTCAAAAAAATTGTGGTACCAGCTAACTGAACGTAGGAATGAAGATGATGCACAACAGTATATTCCAAACGTCAACAACTTCAAAATTAGTGGGGAATGATGTGAAGGACTTGTTTTCAGCTAGAAATAGAAAGTGAAATTCTACCATCTATTATTGTCTTGGGTTTTAAACCTTGTTGTGCCATTAATGTTGAATATAGAATAAGTTTAAGTTACATAGAGTGGGGAAAAAGTTGAGGGGTGTCATGTCAACATGAAAAGTGCTTGGAAAAAAGTAACATGGCAGCCATATGCAAAAGCAAGGTGCAGGGTCCTTGTCATCCAGTCAGAACTTCTAGGTGGTTAGGGTCTCTGAGACAATATTTCTTTGCTGAAGGAATCTCATTCCTCATGGGTGGACTCCTTTTTGGTCACTCAACTGTTTCATTTTTTTCTCTCGCTCTGTCTCTCTCTCTTTTTCTCTCACACACACATACACAGATGCATGCATGCATGCATTGACACATACGGAGTAAAGTAGAAGAAAATGAATTAGGAAATGTCAGATGGAATTTTGAAGTTTGAAGAAATAGATATAAAGTACTGTGGTTGCTGCTTCACGCCATGCATTTGTTGTTAAGCTAAGCAAACTTGCTCCATAAATTGCACAGACAGGCAAAAGATGGAAATTAGGCAATGTTCCAGCAATAAAAGGAAGCTATGTAACCAAATCAGTTGAAGTCACCATATGGAATGAACACACACACACACACACAGAGAGAGAGAGAGAGAGAGAGAGAGAGAGAGAGAGAGAGAGAGAGAGAGAGAGAGAGGGAGAGAGAGAGAGAGAGAAGGGACAAAGGGGCTTCTTCTTCAATGAATGAGCAGTGCACTCTTTTAGTGCTTAAAGCCAGCATCCAATTAAGCAGTCCGGTGTCATTGTCATGCACCTTGCAGCCATTCTTCTGGGTCTACTGTAAATAAAATTATTCTCTTATCACTGTCTTTTTGACTGCTGGATGCTTCGGATTAAATTCATTTCATAACTGTCTTTTTTTTTTTTTGCTTTAGTTTGTATGAATACCCTTTGTCTATCGTAAAGAAAATGATGTTCTGGTCACTTTGTCTCTTTTACTGGTGGATATTATGGATTAAATTCATATCACAACTACCTTTTTTTGCTTTATTGTATATGAATACCCTTGGTCTATCCTCATGAAAATGACGCTCTTGTCACCATGTTTTCTTTACTGATTGATGGTTTGGATTAAATTCATTTCACAACTGTATTTTTTGCTTTAGTTTATATGAATACCCTGAGGAGGCTGAAGCCCCTTCCTTTTTTCCTCTATTCCGGTTCTGGGTGGAGAGCAGAGTACATGTCAACTAAAGTGTCATGCATCCATCTTTTGCAGTCCCTAGCAGTAGCACCCATAATAAATGAACTAACAGTGAACTTTTGTTGTCTTGTCAGTCCGGGCAACTATGCTACACCGCTTGGGGCTTTCTCTATATGTGGGGCAGAATGAATTGCAAATGGTCAATTTTGTATAGGATTATTACAAACAGACTTCAAATGCAATTTTGCTACTATACCTTGAGGAATCAAATTTAAATTTGACTAATGAGGTTCCATTGAAAGAAGAAAAAGAAGAAATATTCTAGCTATAAACTACATATTAGATGAATAAGAGACCATAAGGACTCACCGATCTCTCAAGAATTTGATTTACATTTTCATATAATACCCATCATGTACATTATATTCTCACCACGGCCATAATTTCTCCTATAACACTATGACATATTTTTGAAATTATTGGTATTTTTATGTTTGAACCAAAATTTGTAATTTCATAAAAAAAATGAATCACTGTCTAAAAAAAAGGAGGGACCACTATCAATTTGTTCTTGATTCCTTGATTGGGATTTCAAGAGGAAAATAAAATACGAGGGATCTAAAGATGGTAGGCTAAGCTACACACAAGTGGACAAAAATGAAAAGAAAAACATTGAATTTGTCAACATCCGTATGAACCACAATATGTAATTGACACCATTTTCACTGGTTGGAACTCCATTTATTAATTGTTTTGTCTTCAACTTAATACCATTCGTATTCTATTAGCTTGTATACCCCTGCATGAGAGCACTTAGCCTATAATGTTTATTTTTCTTAATTGCCGATACTTGTACTTTTTTTGTAGAAGAAAACACTAAATTTGATCAAGATAAACTTCTGTCGTGTACATATGAATCCTTCTTAATAAATGGTGGGGAGCCTACCTCCCAGCATCCTTCATTGGATCAAGATAAACTTCTGGGAGTGATAGTCTGACCTTTTATGCACCTATCAGAAAGCATCCAAAGCTGAAGCTTTTCTCTCTTCTTTTGCTCCAATTTCTACAACTGCTGTCATTATATGTCGGCAAGCAGATTGCAGATGTGGTCAAGATCTACTGTTTTTTCAATATCTCTAGATCTATATATATATATATATATATAGAGTATATATATATATATATATAGGGAGAGAGAGAGAGAGAGAGAGAGAGCCACAGAGGTACTTAATGAACTGTACATTTCACCACTTTGTGAAAACAAGAGTTTGATTGGAAGAACGATTTTTTTCTTTTGGGGATATTGTTGGATTTGCTTCTTGCGTCACTTGTTTTAAACCCTCAACTGAAGCCTTCTATGCATGAAATCAAGAACGCCCACTTGAAAGGAAATAGCTGAAAAGACTAGTAACAACAGCTAGCCCTGGCTATGTAATTGGTCTGAGCCAACCTTGCATGGCTAGTTCCACTTGATCATGCTCTGTTGCTATTGTTAGAATGACCTTTCACATCCCGTTCTGAGCTCATTGTTCTGTCAAACAGAGCATGTTGAATGACAACAGCTGAACTGGATTAGTATGAGCCCCAGACATCCTGATCATAAGTCTAAATATGAAACACTTTGTAATGGTCATCATGGGGACATCATCATCTTTGTCTCTTCACAATAGACCAGCCTTGAGTTTGGCAAGGTTGATGGCATTCCCTCGCGGCACGAACAAGTTGTACTTCTAGTCAATGGTCAGGCCACGAAACTTGGATGGGCTAAACAAAATTTTGGATTTTGAAAAAAAAAATCATGCATCCAAACTTTTTACATAATACAATTATAAATCCCACAAACGTGAGAAAGAGGAAGTGTAGATGATGTAGAAGTCTGGGGTTCAGGAATTTTTATGGATTTATTTAGCACCAATCATGGACCTTGCCAGCCTGTAGAGCACTTCCTTTGTCTTCCTTCTCCTTCCATTTTCAGATTTAAGCAGTGGTGGACCCAAATTTGTTTGGCCTTCCTTCGCCTTCCTCTCCTTCCATTTTCAGATTTCTAGTTGTCTTCCTCTGCTAGCTCTTTCTTCTACCTAGAAAAAAAAGAACAGAGGAGATGACAACAGTAATCGACACCCTTGTGAAAACACCTATTTCTATTCTCTTGGGGTTGTAGCCAGCTTGTTGTAAGAAAAGGTGGATCTCATCTTGAATGCTGAAGATGATCTCGAGGTGCTCTAGGAGAAGTTCAGATGCTTTCAGAAGGCCCTCAAAGTCACAGATCACAAGCCCTTTATCAGCAATGGGGACAACAGAGATCTGGAGGGACAGCTGAAGGATGTTTTCAATGATGCCCAGGATATCATGGAACGATACCAAACCACAACTTCACTTTGCAAAAGGGACAAGGTAAGGAATCCCTGGACCACTCTGTGCTCTTGCTTTAAGGAACATGTATCTGCATCTTACCAACTTGGGAATGAAATTAAAAAGATCAACCAATGGCTTAATGAAATGGAACAACATAAGAAAATGGTGGATTTGCACAACACAACACCAAAAGTTAAGAGTGAGGTTCCTATTGGTGGTGAACATGACAATTCTGGAGAGATAACCCATCTCATAGGTACTGCACAACCACCCACGGGTAGGGCAGATGATAAAGAGAAAGTAAAAGAACTCTCGTTTGATGGCTTCAAAGAGAGTAGTGCGCTCGGAAAAGATGGTGTTTCTATTGTATCCATTGTAGGTCAAGGTGGCATTGGGAAAACAACTCTTGCAAAAATGGTTTTTAATGAAGTCAAAGAACAGTTTGGGAACCGCAGGTGGTGGGTTTGTGTTTCAGAGAAGCCAAATCGTATGGGTTTGATGAAAAAGATATGCAAGGAATCGGTCAGAGAACTTAAGGGTACCACTTCCTTGAGTGATTTGTGCACACGATTACGGAGTAAGCTGTCAAAGAGCAAGTTCTAATTGGTCTTAGATGATGTATGTGAATTAGATGGCTGGTGGGGAGACTTAGCAGCCATCCTGTTGGGAGGTGCCAAGGAAAGCAAGATTTTGATCACCAATAGAAAGGTAGAAGTCTCCCAAGCGATTGGTGCTAAAATTCATAAATTGCCACAAATGTCTTTCGATGAAAGTTGGAGCTTGTTTCTGTGTGTGGCAAAGAAACAAGAACGTGAATTAGAGAGTCACCATTTGAAACGTATTGGGGAGAAAATAGTGGTGAAATGTGGTGGGTTGCCACTTGTTGTTCAGACAGTAGGATCCTTAATAGGTACAAAAATGATGACGAAAGATGACTGGGAAACCAATGAGAAGACTGAGATCTGGGAATGGAAGATGCCTGCCTCAACATCATCATCCTCTGAAATATGTGGTAGCATTCTTCCTGGTCTCATGCTGAGCTACGATGACTTGGCACATTATTTGAGAGTTGTTTTGTATATTGCTTCATTTATCCAAAGGATCATGAGATAAAAATGGACAGATTGGTCATGCAATGGATGGCACATGGATTGATTGACCAAAAGAAAGCCATTGATGTGGAAGTGACTGCTAACCAATAGACTAGTGACTTGATAAATCGGTTCATGATTGAAGAAACTGAATATAAGGATCTCAAATTACATGACATTTTGCATGACCTTGTCTTATATATAGGTGGAAAGGAATATAGTCATGCCTCTGCTACTGAGCACACCCACCATCTGTCATTACTTGGTGTTGACAATGCAGAAGTGCAAAAGCATAATGCCTCAAGAGCAGCAAATAAGTTGCGCACAATATTGACAAGTGAGTTGCCTTTGGTTTATACTAAAGACTTAGCCAATTTCAAGTAGTTGAGGATGTTGTCATTGGGGGAATGTCAGATTGATGAGCTGCCAAAGTCCATTGAAGACCTTGCACTTCTAAAATATTTGGATCTAAGCCATTCTCATGTGAGATGGTTGCCCAGTTCAATCGGGAGACTCTGAAACCTGCAAACATTGGATTTAAGTAATAGAAGAATTGGAGAGTTGCTCAAGGAAACAGGCGAAGTGTGCAACTTGAGGTATCTTGGCCTGAAAGATACAGAAAATTGGAATTTGTAGCTGAAGGCTTGGAGAAGCTTACTAATTTACGAACCTTGCATAGGTTTATGGTATGCGATGACAAGGGGGATACAAGAGGATGCAATATTAAGGAAATAAAAGACTTGAATAAACTAAAGGGGGAATTGTCAATAGAAGGTTTGGGTGGGGGAAGGGTGAAAGTAATTGATGCACAGAAAGCAGAGCTTAAGGAGAAGCATGAACTAATTAAGGTGAAATTTGACTTCGAGGTGCGAGAGGATGATAAAGTTGGTAGTGCTTCTGAACAGAAGGGTTTGCTGGAGGCTTTGAAACCTCCACATGTCATAGAGAGGTTGGAAATTTGGGGTTATACAGGAGATAGGCCTGCGTGGTATTCAGACATGAATTATGGGAAGCTGCGAACAGTATGGCTGCTAAGTTGCCCATTATAGGCAACAGTTATAGGAATTAAATCATTGGAAAAATTGGGGGTCAGCGACTGCCCAACATTGTGTGAATTACGGAGCATGCCTTTGCTGAAGTCCTTGGAGATTTGGGAGTGTGATGGGCTCAACACGATTGGTGACTTACCTGCATTGGAGTTGTTGGATGTGAACAGATGTGAAAAGCTGAAGACTCGCTAACATGCCTGCATTGGAGTCGTTGGAGGTGAAGGGATGTGGTAGGGTAGAGCAAGTAGCTGATGATCACATGCCAGCTTTAAGGAGGTTGTGGTTGTCTGACCTGAACATTTTGAAGCAGCTCCCTAACCTCATTGATAGTGCAAGATAGGGATGGAAATTGCTTGAGCAACTACCTAACTTCATTGAGTTGGGGTCGGATTCAGAATTGCCCAAGTGCAAGATTGGGATGGAAATTTCTTGAGCAACTACCTAACCTCATTGAGTTGGGGTTCGATTCAGAATCAGCAGTACTACTGCCATAGACATTGCCATCACAAGTACCCACATTTCTACCCTCCCTTACATGTCTGTATTTGAGAGGCAATAATGTTGATGAGGAGGTCAAATGGGGAAGGGTGCCCCAGTGGGTGTGGGGTTTCTCTCAACTGGAGGAATTTCACCTACGCTCTTTCTCTAAGGACATTAGCTTGGGAGGCCACTGGCAATGCCTCCCAAAACTGAGAGGGCTATCGCTTTAGGACTTCCCCAATCTGAAGTCTCTGGTGAACGTGAATAATATTACTCCCCAACAACAACAAAATGAAACTACATGTCCCACCGATGCACAGCAACAGATCGCCTGCCTCTCCAACCTTCAATCGTTGACAATCGACTCATGTCCAGTACTCCATCTGCCGCAGGAGTTAACAGACCATTTTGGGGAAAGACTAGACACATATAGATAATGTTAATGAAAATCAGTGACAAATGGTAATTAATTATTTTGGTTAAATATGTGTGTTTCCATTAATTGCCTCTTCTTTTTCCCTCTCCCTCTCCCTCTCCCTCTTGTTTGATTTGGGTCCGGTAAATTGAAGTGTTGTTGAACTGAACTGGCATACCTTTTATGCATCAATGGAGTCTTGTCTAGCTCTTTTAAATTCCTCAAAATGATGACCAACTCTATGATTTGATTTTTTTTTTGTAATTGAAAACAAAGATCAATTATGTGAATACCAGCTGGAACCATCTATAAATGATAAATGTGATGCTATTTGGGTCAAATAGAAGGCAATGTCCTTTTTTGGCTTCAATCTGCATAGATACTAAAAGTTATCTTTTTCCTTTTAAGAAAATTTTTAAAAACAATTTTAAATATTATTTTGTTTTCTATCCATCAATTGATGCACAAAGGCCCCGATTAATTAGCTAATATGATAAAATCCCAAGCTGGCCATTATTTGAGCGGCCTTCAAAGGTTTTCACATTTAGGCCATTAATATGCATTTAATGATCTTCATAAATTTAAAACACAAACCCACAGTCTGAAAATGCGCCTACATTCTTAACCTTTAAGAAGATGCACTTGCTAGCACTATACACATTTCTTCAAAATTATATGAGATGTTTGAAAAAAAATTGGAAACTGCTTATAGTTGAATAATTTATAATTCATGCATTTTATAGTGTGTTTTTTAACTCAGATGGTATATGAAAGCATTGACATTATAAAACTTTTTGCAAAGTGTAAGATTCTAAGAAATGACACCAACATGTCCATATGAGGCTTTTGGCATCGGTTGTTTTATGAGGAAGCAGGCCCAGCTGGATCACCTGTTTCTCAGCAATTTACTTGATTATAATATGGCCAAAATTCAGTGACAGCAAGTGAATGTATAACAAGCCTGGCTCGCCCCAGCCATCAAGATCCAAGCAAAAATGAAAAGAAAAAAATAGACTTTGTAGTTTGTAGACAGCGGTATGGACCACAATATATAATTGGCAAACAATCCCGTTCATTGCATGAACTTTATTTTTGTCAAAAAGAAAAAACACTTAAATTTGATCAAGATAAACATCTGGGTTAAAATCAGACCCAACTATTCCACACCCTTCACACACTTATCAAAAAAGCTTCTAAAGCTAAAGCTTTCCTCTCTTATTTTCCATTCATTTCTACAACTCGCTGTCCTTCTGTCGGCAAGTTATACAGACACACACACACACACACACACACACACACACACACACACACACACACACACACATATATATATATATATATATATATATATATATATATGTATGTATGTATGTATGTATGTATGTATGTACGTATGTATCTATATATATATATATATATATATATATATATATATATATATATATATAAGCCACAGCAACAACCGAGGTACTTAATGAACTGTACATTTTTACCACTGTGCGAAAAATGTTGGATTTCTTCTTTTAAACCCTCAACTGCAGCTTTATGTGTATGAAATCAAGAAAGCCAACATGAAAGCAAATTGGTAGAAAAACTAGCAAGAAAACCTAGCCTGGCCATGTAATTGGTCTGAACCAACCTTGCCTGGCTAGTGCCACTTGATCTTAATTTGTTGCTATTGTTAGAGAGACCTTTCACACTTAGTACTGAGCTCATGGTTCTGTCAAACAGAGTCTGTTGAAAAACAACAGCTGAACTAGATTTGTATGAGTCCCAGACATCCTGATCCTAAGCCCAATCATGGGGACATCATGTTAAACGAGTACTAACTAAACGAGTAAACAGAAACAGTACATGTTTAGCATAAGCAAGCTAAATAAGTTGGGTTTGAGCTCGATGTCGTATCGTCAAGTTGAGCTCGAGCTTGAGTTTTTTGAGTCAGTCAATATTCGTTTTGATTTAAATTTATGTTCAATTTTAAACAAATGTCTATCCGATATCCATGTATTTTGGAAGTCGATTCTTAAAATATCAACTACTGTGGTTTGAAATGATTAGTTATTTATTTAGAAGCTGGATTTGTATATAGAATGCTAATTAAAAAGTCAAATTCATATAAAATTCAGATTATGAATATAAAAGTTAGATTGAAATGTTGTCACATTTGAATTCGTTTTGAAATACGTGGACCATATTCAATAAATCGGACATTTATTGTTTCCAATTTCATCCCATTCTTAATAAAACATGGGAGCCTACTGCTGGTCAGTTTGCATCGGTAACTGGACATTATAAAATGATACATATGGTCCAAATCCAATTTATTGGCATCCTAAGGCTTGGATCATCAAAAGAAAACAATATTGACATTTAAAAAAACGTCAGTTAAAAATGTCTAGACCACCATTAATACTTTTATTGATGGATGTCAGGATCCATGAGTGTAGATTGTGCTACTAAATATTTCAATGACGGGTCCACTAGACCGTTAGTAGATATCAAATTATACTAATGGCTGTTGCTGTTAGTGTATTGCTTGGGGTAGCGACGCTTGCTTACATCAGTCAGTCATTTGTGCACTTACACTGAAAATCGTGGCCATCTTGTATTGCTGAGGATTTACTGACACGCCCGCAGCCATCACTACCGTATACCATATATAGTAATGACTGGCTACCATCAGCGCACTTTTTACTAACGGAAATACCCACCAGAAAAAATTAATATTTAATATTGTCAATTGCTTCCTGTCAGTAATAGCTATTTTATGGACGCTAGATTGCACTTTTACTGATGTGAGATACCTGTCAGTAAAAGGTTGTAATATGTTTTATATTATACTATATCATGTACAACCTGAAAAATAGGAATACAAAAAAAACTTGCACGATATCAATAACAGAACAAAATGCAATCAATGTATTATACAGAACATATTATTGATTAACAGACAAATGAATGGATATTATCCTTAATAACAAGTACATATGTATGAATAAGTCTAACAAATTTTTTGATACATGTAGCCCATCTTAGATATTCCAATGGTATTGGTAATAATATTCAAAACATGAAACGAAGTCCAATAATCTAGACTTCAAATTTCATCTATACTTATCAATGGCGTAAATCAGGCGGCAAAGTTGCATAGAACAAGTAAAATATGTTACGAGAAATGATATGCATGATTTTAATATAAAATATATTTGAAACTTAACGGAATGATCCCACAAGTGAAGCTATAATTTGATTTACACTATCTACGAGCATATCTACCTTTGTACATTTAGTATCTACCTTGGGGACCTTAACACAAGTTGTCTCGTGCTCAGACACTTTAATTTAACTTCATCATATGGTGCACATTTTTCCTCAAGTACAACTAGTTTTTCTTGTATAGTATTGACTTGTTTTCTTAATGCTGCATTTTGTGCTTCGAGTTGATTCTTGCTTGTGCTTCCAGTAGGAAATTGTGAAGGTTTCACACTTAGTATTCAATGGTGGTCTACCGTGGCTGATTAAAGGTTGGTTCAATGGTTGTTAGTGGCAAGCAACACAGATGTGGGGGAAGTTGTGGATGACAAACAGAGGAAAATCGAATGGGGATTGCAACCAGGCGTGGAACCAAAAATTTTTTCATGAAGGGGGTTGAAGTAAAGTTTCTAAATTTTGACTTTTCCAAAATTTTTATATAAGACAAGCGAAATTTTCTAAAATTTACATGTTTTTTTTTTTTTTTTTGCTGTGGGCTCTCCCTTGGATTCGCCCCTGATTGCAACAGAAAAATAAGGATAAGTGTTCATTGATGGAAGACGAAAAACCATCAGCCATAAAGGAAGATATATCATGAGAAACTGTGAGCAAGCTTTTAAACATACGCTGACAGAAGAAACAACGTCACCTAGATAAATACTGATGGCATTGATACGCCGTTCGTAAAAGTTGTATATTTATTGATGTGCTCAAGACAACTCAGTAAACAATGGGTTGTCTACACGTTTAAGGGAAGACCCACCATTAGTGACAGCGGAATCGAACATTAGTGATTCAATAAGCAGTGATGGTTATCATTGGACGTTAGTGATACTCATTTCAATACTGATGGTTCCCATAATAGTTGGTAAATATCTAGTCTTTATAGATGCCTATGGACATGTCATCAATCAACATGATGCTCTTCATTGTCACCGTCGTTAACTCGTCAACCGAATTTTTACTGATGGTTTCCTTCTAGCCGTCAGTATTTTTTTTTTTTTGGTGGGAGTGGATCCCTGATGCATTCCACAAGATTCAAATATCTGCTCGATATTCAAATTTGGGCGCACAGGGCCTCTAAATGTACAATAGGTTATCGGTCCAACTTATCTTAATATTTGCTCAATATAAAATGGTATGTGTAATGTTCATCAGTAGCCATGTCTCCATTTACATCACACCCTTCCTTTGGATTTAAGCAAGGAGCTTAAAGTATAGTAATCACTCCAAAAGAGAAAAATTTAAAGAGAGAGACATTAACAAGAGAGATTAATAAAAGAGAGACGAAAACTAGAAAAAAAAGAGAGGGAAAATGAGAGATTAGTTAAAGAAGAGGGAGAACACAAAAAACAAAGAAAAAAGTAAAAAGAGTGAGAGAGGGAAGTTCAAAAAAGGAAAAGATAGAGATTGAAAGAAAGAGCAAATGAAGAGGAAAGTAAAAATTGGAGAGGTTAAAGAGAGAGCAACCTAAAAGAAAGAGTGGGAGAGAGAAAGATATTTAAAAGAGAGAGAATTAAAAAAAAAAGAGAGTTTCAAAAAAAGAGATAGTTGAAAAGACAGATTTTTAAAAAAATAGAGAAAGAGAGAATTAAAAAGACAAACTTGCATTATTCATACTTCCAAAGCTTTAAGAAAAATCCTTCTCTCTCCGAATCCATCTCTATGGATTCATTGGCTTGACATGAAATCAAAAAGTCAAAAAAAATAGAAAAGATCAACATACCTTGATAAAGTCGAAGAATAAATCACTTCTTTGCTTCCACTATCAAATAAGGTCATCAAATGAGGACTCCAATGAGTTGAAGAAAGTAGACAAGAGCCTTTAATGAGCTCCTCGATTATAAAAATTGAAGAAGAAGAAATACACAAGATTGAAAATGAGGAAGCACTAAAGAGAGATATTAAAGTGAAAAGAGGATAAGAAGAAAGTTTGGAGTAGGAGAGGGAAGACTTCAAGGGGTTGTCAGGCATATTAGAAGGTAGAAATGAAAAAGTATTTACAAAGAGAGAGGGCTCGAAGGGGTTGATGATGTATTAGAAGGTAGAAACGAATGATTATTTATACATGAAAAAGACCCAATGACATTTTAGTATTTTTTTTAAGTATAATTAGTTATTAATTAGTTATTATTGGCTTCAAATTACATAATTTCCTAATAAGGTTAAAATTGTTCAAAAAATTGAGCGAGAGTTTGACTGTGCCAAGGTCAAGCTATTCCCAAGCACCCAGCAAGCTAGGCCTAGCTGAGCGGCAGAAACAGGCCAGCCACTGACATATCCTAACGAGGCAAGACCTGTTGAGCCGGCTGGGGCCACACCTGGTTAAGCCAGGCTTGCGTTCTGGCCGCCGGTACAGCCTGGTGCGACCTAGCCTACCCATACCAAGCTAGGCTTGGCCAGGTCCTGTGCATATCCTGTCGTTCTAGGTACGGCCTGACAGTGCCTTGCTGCACCAAATACATCTAGCCACGCAGAAGTGAGCCCCACAGACAGGGACATGGCAGTTTTTTTTTTTTATTTTTTTGAGAAAATGAGGGTATATTTGAAAAAATGAAGGATATTTAGTGAAAATCAATGGCATTTTGGAAATTTAAAGATATCTTAAAAAAATCAAGGGTATTCTGATGATTTTGAACAAGAAATCAATGACATTTTGGAAAATGGGCGTAATGCTTCGATTCTTGAGCCTAGAAAGGATTTGCAACTTAAATTTGGATCCAAAACCAGACCCAAATATTTGGGTTTGTCAAATTTATAATTTTGGAGTTGGAAATGGATACAAATAATAAATTTGAAACTCAAATGTGGATCTAGGTTTGGAAATTGACCTACGTCTCAGACTTGGATCTGGATCTAGATCAAAAGCTTAAAATGCATCTAGAGTCATACATTTGGATTTGGATATGAAATTCAGATTCAGATCTGAATATTAGATTTAGATATGGACTGAGATGAGAACATGGAATGAGATCTAAATTTCGAATTTGTCCAAGCGTTTGGATTCAGACAACTATTTGGGTCAAGATTTTGGATTCTTGGATCTAGACTGGATCTAAATTTGATCCAAAGGCTCAAATTTGGATAAAATGGATACATAATTTGGATTTGGATCAAGATTCAGATATATTGGATCCATGTTTTGATCTGAAAGCCTGTTTTGTATCTGAAAACTATGATATGGATCTAGGGATCTGTTTCAGAAATGTTACTGGGATTTAGATATGGATTTGGATGTAGGGATTTGTTTGGATATGAAGATGAGATTTGGATCTAGCGATCTGTTTTAGCTTTGGAGCTGGGATTTGGATCTAAATCTAGATTTAGGGATCTGTTTTGGGTCATTGCATGTGTTTTCAGATTGGATCCACACTTGATTTTGGATCTGAAGTATAAAATTAGTCAAAATTTGGGTTGAACTTGGGTTCAAAGTCTGAAATTTAGTTCCAAATGAGCCACAAAAATAATTGACCATCAAATCGAAGGAGAAATGATCCAAATTAGGGGAAATTGAAGTGTTTGGGACTAAAACTCATTGAAATTTGTCGTAAATTTGTCAAAATATGCTGCTTTGGAAAAATTTGGAGGTGAGAACACACATATCCATCTTTTGCAATTTAAAGAAATAACAGCTATAAGAATTGAACTAACATTCATACTTTCACTGGCCGGTCAGTCTGACCAACTATGGTATAGTATTGCTCAGGCTTCCTCTCTAGGAGATGGTAGAGTAAATTGCCATGGTCATGAATTTTATAGAATTATCACAGGCGGACATGAAATGCTATTTAGTTTCTCTACTTTGCGAAATTAAATTTAAATTTGACTAATCAGATTCTGTTGAAAGGAGAAGAATAAGAAGAAAGCAAGAAGGAAATATTCTACCTAGAAACTACATATTGGACAACTAAGAGACGTAAGGATAGTCAACAATCTGATTTGCGTTCTCACATTATTCTCATCACTGCCGTAATTTCTTCTCTAACTCTGACAAGTTTTTCAAGTTATTGGTATTTGTTTTTTTTAATATTTTAAAGCAAGAAAAATAATTACTGCAGACAATATTAAAACAAATAATTTCTATTTTAAAAAATGAATCACAGTCTGGAAAAAAAGACTATCAATATGTTCTTGATTACTGGATCGGGGTCTAAATAACTGAATGGTATTAAGTGATCACGTGCCACCGTGGTAAATATATATCCGGCACCATGTTACACTAGTTAGGATGTGATTTAGGAAGTTTTTCATCTTTACTTTAATATCATTCTTATTTTATTAGCTTACCCCTGCATGAGCGCACTTCGCCTCTAATGTTCTTTTTTTTTTTTCTTAATTGTCAGTGAAGTACAAATCCAGGTGACGTAGAAGATTGGGGTTGAGGTTTTCTTCTGGATTTATTTAGCAGCAGTCATTAATCAATGTTGCATTTATGTATATATATAGAGAGAGAGAGAGCCAGAAAAGATCAACCTTATTCATAACAAAAGTTATATAGTAGATCAACCTTATTTATAATGTTAAAAGAGACAGACAAGCCAAGAGAGAGAGAGAGAGGGGGGGGAAGGGAGACACACAGAAAGAGAGAGAGAGGCAAATCTAGGATAGACAGAAAGATATTAATATATACACACACACACACACACTCTCATGTGACTTTATGCCAATCTTAACATTATGACAAATGTTGGATATGGTTTAATGGATTCAATATTTACTTTTTTGACCAAGCCCAAATTTGACTCTAAAGTCCAGCAAATTGTTTGCAGCAGCATTTGGTCACATTCAATATCAAAATAAATGTGAGTTGAAGATTGAATATGCAAAATTTACAAAATCTGATAAACAAGAGCATTAACACGAAATCTGACAAACCTGAAAAGAGGAACTCTAAGAGATTTAGAAGGCTTGGGTTGGAGATTCTTTCCATCAGATTTATTTAACTGCTAGTAAATTAAATAATTTAACTTCTTCTTTAGCATAACTTAGTAAAAAAATGTGTGATTGAGTATTTTCCTATGTGCCATATTATTATAAACATATTTCACCAGATTGAAGAGGGAAACGGGTCACACCACTACTGAAGGGAAAATTCATTTGAAGGGCAGACACAGACAGGACAAAATAAGCAGCAATTTGATTGAAGCCGAGGGCTGGATGACTTTTTATATTAAAGCGACTTGATGAAATGTCAGATAGATGAGCTACCAAACTCCCATTCAAAACCTTTCACTTCTAAAATATCTTGATCTAAGCTTTTCTGATGTGAGACAGTTGCCCAATTCAATCGGTAGACTCTAGAACCTGCAAACATTGAATTTAAATCATAGTGAAATTGAAGAGCTGCCAACGAAATGGAAGAACTCTGCAACTAGAGGTATCTTGGGCTTGAACATGCAACGTGTTTGAATTTTATAGCCGAAGGTTTGGAAAACTTTTTATAGCCGAAGGCTTGGGGAAGCTTACCAATTTATGGACCTTAAAAAGGTTTCTTGAATGTGATGGCAAAGGGACATAAGGGGATGAAATATTAGGGAACTGAAAGACTTGAACAAACTAAAGGGGTACTTGTCAGTAGAACGTTTGGAAGGGGGAAAGGGTGAAAGTAATTGATGCAAAAGACGCACATCTTAAGGAGAAGCACGAGCTAATTGGTGTGGAATTAGACTTCAAGGTGGGAAAAAATGACATAGTGGGCAGTGCTTCGGAACAGAAGGGTTTGCTGGAGGCTTTGGAACCTCCACATGGCATAGAGAGCTTGGCAATTTGTGATTATAAAGGTGAAAGGCCTGTGTGGTATTTGGACACCAACTATGTGGAGCTGCAGACATTACGGCTCCAATGTTGCCCATTGTGGGCAACAGTGATAGGAATTAATCATTGGAGAAGTTGGAGGTCAACACCTGCCCTACACTGTGCGAATTGCCAAGCATGCCTATGCTAAAGTCCTTAAAAATTCGGAGCTATGATGGACTCAACACGGTTGGTGACTTGCCCAACTTGGACTGGTTGCAGGTGGAAGGAGTGGCAGCCTAGAGCAATTATCTCATGGCATGCCTGCTCTCAAGTGGTTGGATGTGTATGGATGTTATTAAGTTCAAGACTCTCGCTAACATGCCTGCCTTGGAGTGGTTGGAGGTGAAATATTGTGAGAGGTTAGAGCAAGTAGCTGATGTTCACCTTCCTTCACTTGAGGATCTGAAGCAGGAAATTGCCCAACTGGGAAGGATGGCCAGCAGCTGGATCAAGAGGAATTAGCAACAGTAACTTTTATGCCATGCTTAAGAGAGTGGAATTTCAGAAACGTCCAAAGATGCAGACACAAGAATTGATTTATGCTCTATCCGAGCTGCCGGGCATGACGGTCAAGCGACTCGGCTCCATGCCCTGACAGTGTTGAATTGCCCAAATGCAAGATTGGAGTAAAATTGCTTCAGCACCTGCCCAACCTCAATCTGATGCTCTTGGATGGGGCA
>NW_022204908.1:15000-66986 GCF_008831285.2 Nymphaea colorata | reverse complement strand
CATGAACCGTTTGGGTGATGTGCTTGTTATATTGGTGTGGTTGACGCTAAGTTTGTTTTGCCCCTACGTTTGGTCTCTGTTAGGCTCCCGGATCCCGCGGTCGTCTACCCGAGTGTCGAGACCTAAAAACCAAGATCGCCTCGAGGAATCTAGACCAAAAACCTAAACAAATAATACAAGGAACTACCCGGCCGGACAGGACCCCGGCGCAAACCCAATAGGACGTGATGAACAAGTAGGGGTAATCCCAAAAACCTAACTAAGTCCAAACCTACTACAAAAAACTACGAGGGATGTGAGGCCGTACAAGCGTGCGCGATACAAAAGTACTCTCGCAACTCACTCAATCCAGACCATCAAACCACACAAACCACAACTACTCGTAACAAACCACACCCAATACCCTAGGTAGGCTCGTTGATTAGCGATCGTGTCTAGGCCAAGGGCCGTCGAGGTAGCGCTGGAATCAACTAAGGCCGAAGCCGGGCTCAAGCAAATACGAAAGCAAATACACCCGACCCGCGAAACTACAAGGGAGTGAGAGGGCGTTACCAGCCAAGCTAGTCTTGGCTTTCAGCAAGACAGCCGCGAGGTGAATCCCCAACCTCGGGCAATGCAGCAACCGTGAGGAAGAACTCCGGAGGAAGAGGGCTGCAGCTGGATCCGCGCTGCAAGGTAGAAGCTACACCGGGAATCTTCAAATGGCCGGCTAAGGATCCCGGGTGTGTTGCTGGAATTCGGCCCTCCTGGCCGTGAGCAAGAGACAGCAGCTAGAGTCTAGCTACTGCAGGAATAGGCCCTCCTGGCCGTGTGGGGACGCGGCAGCAAGTGAGGTGCCGAAGCTGGAAGGGTCCCGCTGTGCGTGGGGATAACCTTTGGAAGGGCTGGGTTCGGTTTAGAACCCGGAAGAACCTAGCTACGGGAAAAGACACGAGCTCGGTCTAGAGCTCGGGCAGACCTAGCTACGAGAGGGTCCGGTCAAGGGTGGCTGGCCAGGTCAAGGTTTAGGGTCAGCTGGGTCAAGGCGGACTAAGGACTGGCTTAGGTTCAGATGCGGCTGGGATTGACTTGAATTAAGTCAAGATGCTAAGACATAAGGAAGGTGCGTGCGGAAGGGGCGGCTTGGGTCTAGCCGCGTAAGAGGTGGGTCCGAATCACTTAGGCAGCGTTGACCTTGGCTGCCTTAGGACCTAGGGCTACTTTCCAGAAATGGAGGAAAGGAGGCTAAGGGTTTAGGTTACCAACATGGGTGAGGTCGACCTAGAGAGGTTGACTAAGGGTTGTTGCATCAAGGGTTTGACTAAAGGGGAAGCAAGGAAGGGACTCGGCTAAGATTTTCTAAAGGGTGTTGACTGATCTGGTCAAAGGCAACGGGTACCTAAGGTGGGCCCGTGACCAGGTTCCTACGAAGGAGGGAGGTGGAGAAGGCGCCAAGTGCCAAGGAGGCAAGGGAGTTGGCGCTAGGGTCTTCCTTCCAAAAGGGAGGAAGCGGACCGTGTGGTTCTCTTTCCTAAAACGTAGGAAGGGGCCTACACGTGGGGAAAGTGCCAAAGAGGCAGCTCGTGGCAAGGGAAAGGGCCACTAGAAAGAAACGCTAGAAGAAATCCAGCGAAAAGGAAGGGAAGAGGTTCTTTCCTAACTAAGAGGAAAGGATGGACGCATGGCTGGCGTCAACAAGGTAAGACTTCAATTTGATGCACGTGAATCTTCTTCTTCTCCTTTGCTCGGGTCTAGGGGATACACAAGGTCAAAGGCTGGCTAAGGCAAGGATGAAAGGGTCAAGGACTAACACAATAGGAAAGCAGGAGGTGGCAAGGGCTGGGGTAAGCTACCAAAAGGGGAGGAGACGAGCTTGGGAAAGGAGGTTATACGAGGTGAGGGTTGACTCCAAGAATTGACAAGTGGTACGTGTGGGTCCTACCAAGAAGAGGTCTTGCTAGTTGGCGAGAGAATCTCACTCGGTTTGGGGAGGGTAATGATGGGAGCTGGTGAGGTGGAGAGGAGCTAAGATGAGGACGAGATGGGCTGACTTGCGTAAAGAGAGGGAAGGGATTAAGGTAAGGTGGATGTGGCACTCTCGTGTGGCTCCACCTAGCAAGTGGGAAACCGCGTGAGGATGTCAAGGAATTTGGCAAGGCTTGACGAGGGAAGGAGGATCTCGTGTGGGCTAGCTGCCAAATAGGGAGGAGATGATGTAGGGGAAGGAGGAGGTGGCGCTGCTACAAGGCTCCAACACAAAAGGAAATATGAGTGAGGGTCAACAAAAACGGTGGAGGGATTATGCGAGGGAAAAGGGAAAGACGTGTGGGGTAGGCTGCTCGACAAGAGAGGAGGGACCAGCTGGTGAGGTGACAGGATGGGTAGGCTAGGATTAGGACACGTGGCAACACCAAGGGCTGGGATTAGGGAAGGTTCTCGGTTGACAAAGGCAAGTCAACAAAAACGGAGTGGAGATTGCGCTAAGGTTGGGACTTTCTAAAACGTAGGGATGCGATGAAGGCTAGAGGGATTTTCGGCTGGGATGAAATTCGGGCAAGGGGGACAGGTGGCTAGGCAAACTAGGGAGGCTGTGGGGATGACTGACACGTGGCTCACTCAAGGGCTAGGATTAAACAAACAAAGGAAGGAGAGAGGACTTACCAAAGTGGAGAACCGGCTGCCAAGGACGTGCGAGGAAGCACCGGCGGCTAGGGTGTTTTACCCTAGTGCGCTCCTCCAACTTTGACCAGAATACCCTTGATTTGAAATAGAGCTTTTCCACGATCAGGGGCAGATTAGTCCATGCCGGAAATTGCCAAAATCTGGCCGGAATCAACAGAAAGTCCACCGGAGTTACAGAATTCAGGCCGAGGCTAGAACGTGCAATTAATCAACCGGATGAAGCTCGATTTACGCCATTTGACTCCTCTTGATTGGGCGTCTTCTTTTTTGTATTTCTTTCTTTGTTTTGACGCCTTTTGATGCACTTTGCAAGCCCTTTTTGCTTGCTGGATTTGTGCATCCGTTTTGCCCAAAAACGGAGGCAACCAAAGCGCTCTTGTGAGGACGCTCTTTGGAGACCTTCGTGCGTAGCGTGTGGGGAAGAACTTCAAGAATGCCAAGGAGTTCTTGAGACGCGTAAGCAAGAATTTGATGTTGTTTTCAGCCGTGGGATGAGAGCTCAAACTCTCGGGTGTACACCGAGGGAGTGAAGTCCTCCTTCTAGCCGAACACAATAACAAATCCGAGCAACGTGTTGCTCACCAACTCTTCTTGTTTTCTCTACGTACTAACCTGTTTTTCTCGCTACCTTGATGTCGTTTACTGCTGCTACCAGGTCGCCCAAGTTGCTGCAGCCTTCCCGGGAAGAAGACAGCCTCACAACCTTCTTTGTGTTTGAGAAGGAAGGCACCGTGCTTCAAGAAAATGCTCGTGGGGTATTCTTCGTGGTCCGTTGGAGACGCCGCGCGCCGGAGCTTGCTGCTATCCTTAGGCCGTGATCCTTAGGTCGAGGGGGAGAGGAAGAAAACAGAAACTAAGGTAGGGGAGAGGGAGACCTTCGGTTGACAAGAGGGCTGAAGACGATGCAGATCTTCACCTAAGGGGCTGGAATGAAGAGGACGCCATGGAGGATGACGCTAGGGCTTGGAGATTCCTTGAGGACGAGTGGGGGAGAAGAGGCTGCGCCATGGGTGAGGAAGGGACGCCAAGGAGAGAAGGGAGACCACCGCGGGAGAGGGGTGAGCCAAAGAGAAAACGAGAGAGAGAAAGGGCATTCCGCCCAACAATTCCTTCAATTCAATTCATTATTCAAAAAGCATGCTCATTACATGAAATCAAAGACTTAAATAATCTCCTAAGCAACTCGGTTCACATTCCGAACCGGTTCACTAAAGAAACAATTAAAAACGGACTCAAATGGATCCAAAAACGGAACTCAATGGGGTCCAAAAACGGAACTCCATGGGATCCAAAAACGAGCTCCAAAAGATCAATCCTAATGGACGCTATTCGTCCAATTAAAGTGGTCCGTGGATCATTTGGATCCACTTGCTTGGGCGCATGGTTGAGCTTGGACCGGCTCAACCCCCTTTTGCCTAAGTTCGACCTAGACTACCTCGTGTGAACTTGGGTTAGGACTCGACTATAGGTTAGACCATTCAAGTACGGGAGAGTCCTAAAAACGGATCAAAGCCACCTTGAGGTTTAATCCAATTTCGCTCACGCTTGGCCGTTGTTGCTCCGCCCTGTGCAAGAACTCCAAGCTGTAAGTATTCCTCCGTGGCTGGCCTAGCTGCCTTGCTGGACTCACGTCCAGCCCTTACGAGCCTAGTCGGACCCGGCTTGGTCCTTGGTTCAGCCCTTACAAGCTGGCTGGAATTTTGGCTCCTAACAGATCCACCCTCCTTAAAAAGAGCTTGTCCCCAAGCTCGTGTTTTACCTTTTACAGGATGGGTCTGAGTTCCACGTGCTACCCATATAAGTTTTTCTTTTGGTCCGTAGTCCCGGGGTAGTACGGTAAGGGAGTTCCTCTGGTTGAGGAAGCTTCCTCTCGGTCCTTTCTGAAAATCCCGAGTAAAGACCCGAGTTGTCCTACTCATGGGTTCTTGACGTAACCTTTCAGGGCCGTAGTCTCTAGGCAGCTGCCCGATGTGAAGCCTTTGCTGCCCTTGCAGCTGTTTGCTTCCACTTACGCTCTTCTTCTGTGTGGTGGTCTGCCCGCGTCTCTGCGATTGCCAAGTGTTGCTGCTCACTAGGACAGGCCACTGCGCTTCTGCTGCGCGCTCACTATAGTCGGGGCCTAGTAATAAGCCTGAATTGTTCGGATTAAGGGAGTCATGCTGATCCCTTAACTCCCGACTACAGTTTGGAGAGTCCGGGAATTGGTATGCTCTCCAACGCTCTGGGTAGAGTTTTTCAATGTAATTGCCCAGAGTAGGTAGATTATGTTGCCGACCACCCTTCCTCGAATGTATTTGAAGCTGGGAAGAGGTGAAGGTGGTCACGGTGTACTGAGCACCGGCTGCTCCTAAATCTGTCATCTTAAGGCCATGACGTTCCTCAACAACATTCTCGCTTTCCTCTTCAGACTTGGGGAGGATTCCGTCTGTTTCTGCTAGGAGCTCTTCTTCAAATTGCTCCCGGATGTTAAGCGGTTTGGCTCTTTGCTTACACCCGGGTTTAGAACCCTTTTTGTTTCTCTTAGAGGCGGCAACTACCTCTTTTCCTTCCTGGCGCTGAACAAGAGAGGGTCTCTTGTCTTGGGCTCTATTTAGCTTGGCGTTTAGGCTTGCCAATTCTTGAGTCGCTCCTTGTTGGAGTTTCATTCGTGCACTTTTGGGAGACTCGAAGAAATCGTGATCCATACCACCCTCCTTAGGTTGGTTCTTAAGGATGCTAGGAGGTGGTAACAACCCTTTGCTGCCCGTTGCTGGCTGCTCCATGGTTTCTTGATTACATGGCTCATCCGCCCATCTAAAAGGTGAAGCGGGGGCGAAGAGATCTTCTTTATTATGCCTTGACTTAGGACTTGCCTCAGGCGTTAGTCCTTCAAGGGATGTCGCCCTACTTTCTGCTCGTGTTAGGCTAGATGAGCACTCTTCTTCTGAGTTTGGACACGCTCTAATACTTTCCCTTGATTCTTTTTGTTCGGTCTTCTTGGAAGGTTTGGGTAAGGGAAGTAGTCCTTCGTAAATGCCATTGGAGTGCTTTGTGTTCCTTCGTCCTGCCGATAGATTCTGTTGGTCAGGCCTTTGATTCTCATTTGATGCTCTAGGTTGAACCCGTTCCAAAGGCCGTGTAGCACAGATTGCTTTGGCTGGCCCAAGTATGCCCTTAGTATCCTTTGGTGGGACACTCGTGCTGCTATTAGGGATAGAGATAGGAGGGGCTCCAAGGATCCCTTTTTCTGAAACTTCAGTCCTTGCACGTTCTGAAGGCTGGAGGGCGCCGATTTTGGCACACTCCCGACTTGGCGCTTTTCTCTCTTCTTCGCTTGAAGAATCGGTGCTACTATCATCTTCGGTTTCAGACGAAGTCTCTTCTTCGCTTTCTAATTCGTACTCTTTTGGCACCATTTTCTTAGGCGTCTTTGGAGAAGGGGAGGACTTTTCATCCTCACTAGACGAATCGGATTCAGTTTCAGATTCTGTAGTATGCTCAGTCCGTCTATTATCGCTGGCTATTTTCATATTCCTGATCGCCTCTCTGTGATCCATCCTGGCGAGCATCGCGTTCAACTTTTTGAGCACTTCGTCCCGCGTAAGAGACCTTGTGCGTTGGTCATTCTGCTCATCTTCGCCGCTGAACTCATAATAACATTGTTTTTGCATCTCGACCACAGGCGTGGGTCTTTTTTCTAACTCGAAGTGAAGGCTCGAGAAACCAACTTCGATAACATCTCCATGGTAGATTGGCGCCCAAACTTGATATTTCACTTCGTATCCAGCCACTATAAGTCTACCCGTGTAAGTGATTTTGGCTATCCACATTTCTTGGGTATCCTTATGTATGGCCAACTCAAAGTGACGCCCTTTTATGCTAGGGTGTCGAAGTATGAAGTCACACTCGGGATTACTGCCGACTTGGATATAAGTCCACTTGGGAGCTTGATCCCTAGTATGTCCATGGATCAACGTGTCTGTCCGCATGCAAACGCCATTTTCGAAGGTGCTAAGGAGTATGTCCATTTCTGCTCTACTAGACGAGCACCTCATTCCGTCTTCTAAACTATCAAGCAAACTGCCAAATCAAATCCTACGCTATTGCTGAAACCAAACACTGTCACACTGCCACTCTTAAAGCAAAAATCCTATGCTGCTGCGAAGAACCCTGTAATCCGCTGTTCTGCCCGTTGTCTGTCAGCCACACTTCTGCCCTGTGTGCGGTAAGGGAGGAGGAACTGGTTTCCGCCTGGCACCTCGGTGACTATCTCTCGCTCTCAGCTGGGCCTAAAGGAAGAGGCCTAACTGTCGCATCCGCCTGATGCCTCGACAGCAACTTCGAGCTCAAGTACCCTAGGGTGGTGCGGTGTGCACACCCTTAGTCCAGACTGTTTTAGGGCAGTCCACGGACTTACGCACAGAAATATCTAACTGTGGAGTTTTGACTTCAAATTTTGTCAGCATTAAGAGGATATAATTATCTGACTATGCTGAAAATTTCAGCTCGTTTTGACCTCGGGAAGTCTCTGAAACTACGTAATCTTCTGGCCGCACTGCTTCGCGGACAGGTTCTGTCCGTTCGGGCTTTTAGCACGTTGTAAGGCCAAAAACGTCCTGTTTAGGGCAGAATCTCTTCTGAAGCCCTAAATAGCTTTTGTAGCACATATGATTACGAGTCTGTCCACCAATTTTGAGGCAAATCCGACTTCGTTTGCCCCCTGAAATCGCTGATACACTGACGCCGACTGTGACAGACCAGAAAACCGCAACTCGCCTAATTCTGAAAACAAAATCCTGAAAAGAAGGCCTACTGAAAATCTGAAGTCCTGACTGCAGCACTGTCCGTGGATGCTTACTCTTCGCTGGTCCAAGCGCGGCTAAGTCAAGATTTATTCCCCAAGGTGCTCTGATACCAATTGTTAGGCTCCCGGATCCCGCGGTCGTCTACCCGAGTGTCGAGACCTAAAAACCAAGATCGCCTCGAGGAATCTAGACCAAAAACCTAAACAAATAATACAAGGAACTACCCGGCCGGACAGGACCCCGGCGCAAACCCAATAGGACGTGATGAACAAGTAGGGGTAATCCCAAAAACCTAACTAAGTCCAAACCTACTACAAAAAACTACGAGGGATGTGAGGCCGTACAAGCGTGCGCGATACAAAAGTACTCTCGCAACTCACTCAATCCAGACCATCAAACCACACAAACCACAACTACTCGTAACAAACCACACCCAATACCCTAGGTAGGCTCGTTGATTAGCGATCGTGTCTAGGCCAAGGGCCGTCGAGGTAGCGCTGGAATCAACTAAGGCCGAAGCCGGGCTCAAGCAAATACGAAAGCAAATACACCCGACCCGCGAAACTACAAGGGAGTGAGAGGGCGTTACCAGCCAAGCTAGTCTTGGCTTTCAGCAAGACAGCCGCGAGGTGAATCCCCAACCTCGGGCAATGCAGCAACCGTGAGGAAGAACTCCGGAGGAAGAGGGCTGCAGCTGGATCCGCGCTGCAAGGTAGAAGCTACACCGGGAATCTTCAAATGGCCGGCTAAGGATCCCGGGTGTGTTGCTGGAATTCGGCCCTCCTGGCCGTGAGCAAGAGACAGCAGCTAGAGTCTAGCTACTGCAGGAATAGGCCCTCCTGGCCGTGTGGGGACGCGGCAGCAAGTGAGGTGCCGAAGCTGGAAGGGTCCCGCTGTGCGTGGGGATAACCTTTGGAAGGGCTGGGTTCGGTTTAGAACCCGGAAGAACCTAGCTACGGGAAAAGACACGAGCTCGGTCTAGAGCTCGGGCAGACCTAGCTACGAGAGGGTCCGGTCAAGGGTGGCTGGCCAGGTCAAGGTTTAGGGTCAGCTGGGTCAAGGCGGACTAAGGACTGGCTTAGGTTCAGATGCGGCTGGGATTGACTTGAATTAAGTCAAGATGCTAAGACATAAGGAAGGTGCGTGCGGAAGGGGCGGCTTGGGTCTAGCCGCGTAAGAGGTGGGTCCGAATCACTTAGGCAGCGTTGACCTTGGCTGCCTTAGGACCTAGGGCTACTTTCCAGAAATGGAGGAAAGGAGGCTAAGGGTTTAGGTTACCAACATGGGTGAGGTCGACCTAGAGAGGTTGACTAAGGGTTGTTGCATCAAGGGTTTGACTAAAGGGGAAGCAAGGAAGGGACTCGGCTAAGATTTTCTAAAGGGTGTTGACTGATCTGGTCAAAGGCAACGGGTACCTAAGGTGGGCCCGTGACCAGGTTCCTACGAAGGAGGGAGGTGGAGAAGGCGCCAAGTGCCAAGGAGGCAAGGGAGTTGGCGCTAGGGTCTTCCTTCCAAAAGGGAGGAAGCGGACCGTGTGGTTCTCTTTCCTAAAACGTAGGAAGGGGCCTACACGTGGGGAAAGTGCCAAAGAGGCAGCTCGTGGCAAGGGAAAGGGCCACTAGAAAGAAACGCTAGAAGAAATCCAGCGAAAAGGAAGGGAAGAGGTTCTTTCCTAACTAAGAGGAAAGGATGGACGCATGGCTGGCGTCAACAAGGTAAGACTTCAATTTGATGCACGTGAATCTTCTTCTTCTCCTTTGCTCGGGTCTAGGGGATACACAAGGTCAAAGGCTGGCTAAGGCAAGGATGAAAGGGTCAAGGACTAACACAATAGGAAAGCAGGAGGTGGCAAGGGCTGGGGTAAGCTACCAAAAGGGGAGGAGACGAGCTTGGGAAAGGAGGTTATACGAGGTGAGGGTTGACTCCAAGAATTGACAAGTGGTACGTGTGGGTCCTACCAAGAAGAGGTCTTGCTAGTTGGCGAGAGAATCTCACTCGGTTTGGGGAGGGTAATGATGGGAGCTGGTGAGGTGGAGAGGAGCTAAGATGAGGACGAGATGGGCTGACTTGCGTAAAGAGAGGGAAGGGATTAAGGTAAGGTGGATGTGGCACTCTCGTGTGGCTCCACCTAGCAAGTGGGAAACCGCGTGAGGATGTCAAGGAATTTGGCAAGGCTTGACGAGGGAAGGAGGATCTCGTGTGGGCTAGCTGCCAAATAGGGAGGAGATGATGTAGGGGAAGGAGGAGGTGGCGCTGCTACAAGGCTCCAACACAAAAGGAAATATGAGTGAGGGTCAACAAAAACGGTGGAGGGATTATGCGAGGGAAAAGGGAAAGACGTGTGGGGTAGGCTGCTCGACAAGAGAGGAGGGACCAGCTGGTGAGGTGACAGGATGGGTAGGCTAGGATTAGGACACGTGGCAACACCAAGGGCTGGGATTAGGGAAGGTTCTCGGTTGACAAAGGCAAGTCAACAAAAACGGAGTGGAGATTGCGCTAAGGTTGGGACTTTCTAAAACGTAGGGATGCGATGAAGGCTAGAGGGATTTTCGGCTGGGATGAAATTCGGGCAAGGGGGACAGGTGGCTAGGCAAACTAGGGAGGCTGTGGGGATGACTGACACGTGGCTCACTCAAGGGCTAGGATTAAACAAACAAAGGAAGGAGAGAGGACTTACCAAAGTGGAGAACCGGCTGCCAAGGACGTGCGAGGAAGCACCGGCGGCTAGGGTGTTTTACCCTAGTGCGCTCCTCCAACTTTGACCAGAATACCCTTGATTTGAAATAGAGCTTTTCCACGATCAGGGGCAGATTAGTCCATGCCGGAAATTGCCAAAATCTGGCCGGAATCAACAGAAAGTCCACCGGAGTTACAGAATTCAGGCCGAGGCTAGAACGTGCAATTAATCAACCGGATGAAGCTCGATTTACGCCATTTGACTCCTCTTGATTGGGCGTCTTCTTTTTTGTATTTCTTTCTTTGTTTTGACGCCTTTTGATGCACTTTGCAAGCCCTTTTTGCTTGCTGGATTTGTGCATCCGTTTTGCCCAAAAACGGAGGCAACCAAAGCGCTCTTGTGAGGACGCTCTTTGGAGACCTTCGTGCGTAGCGTGTGGGGAAGAACTTCAAGAATGCCAAGGAGTTCTTGAGACGCGTAAGCAAGAATTTGATGTTGTTTTCAGCCGTGGGATGAGAGCTCAAACTCTCGGGTGTACACCGAGGGAGTGAAGTCCTCCTTCTAGCCGAACACAATAACAAATCCGAGCAACGTGTTGCTCACCAACTCTTCTTGTTTTCTCTACGTACTAACCTGTTTTTCTCGCTACCTTGATGTCGTTTACTGCTGCTACCAGGTCGCCCAAGTTGCTGCAGCCTTCCCGGGAAGAAGACAGCCTCACAACCTTCTTTGTGTTTGAGAAGGAAGGCACCGTGCTTCAAGAAAATGCTCGTGGGGTATTCTTCGTGGTCCGTTGGAGACGCCGCGCGCCGGAGCTTGCTGCTATCCTTAGGCCGTGATCCTTAGGTCGAGGGGGAGAGGAAGAAAACAGAAACTAAGGTAGGGGAGAGGGAGACCTTCGGTTGACAAGAGGGCTGAAGACGATGCAGATCTTCACCTAAGGGGCTGGAATGAAGAGGACGCCATGGAGGATGACGCTAGGGCTTGGAGATTCCTTGAGGACGAGTGGGGGAGAAGAGGCTGCGCCATGGGTGAGGAAGGGACGCCAAGGAGAGAAGGGAGACCACCGCGGGAGAGGGGTGAGCCAAAGAGAAAACGAGAGAGAGAAAGGGCATTCCGCCCAACAATTCCTTCAATTCAATTCATTATTCAAAAAGCATGCTCATTACATGAAATCAAAGACTTAAATAATCTCCTAAGCAACTCGGTTCACATTCCGAACCGGTTCACTAAAGAAACAATTAAAAACGGACTCAAATGGATCCAAAAACGGAACTCAATGGGGTCCAAAAACGGAACTCCATGGGATCCAAAAACGAGCTCCAAAAGATCAATCCTAATGGACGCTATTCGTCCAATTAAAGTGGTCCGTGGATCATTTGGATCCACTTGCTTGGGCGCATGGTTGAGCTTGGACCGGCTCAACCCCCTTTTGCCTAAGTTCGACCTAGACTACCTCGTGTGAACTTGGGTTAGGACTCGACTATAGGTTAGACCATTCAAGTACGGGAGAGTCCTAAAAACGGATCAAAGCCACCTTGAGGTTTAATCCAATTTCGCTCACGCTTGGCCGTTGTTGCTCCGCCCTGTGCAAGAACTCCAAGCTGTAAGTATTCCTCCGTGGCTGGCCTAGCTGCCTTGCTGGACTCACGTCCAGCCCTTACGAGCCTAGTCGGACCCGGCTTGGTCCTTGGTTCAGCCCTTACAAGCTGGCTGGAATTTTGGCTCCTAACAGATACCCTTTCTTCAAAACCTAACTATGGATAGCCTACTACAAAAGAACTAAGGGGGTTGACGAGGCCTTACAAACGTGAGCGATACAAATATTAATTCTCTCGCAACTCACTCACAAACCACGCAAACCACTGGTAACGGCCAAACCACACCCAACAAAAGCAAATAGGGAGGTAACGCTCCTTGTGGTCGTGTCTCGGGCACAGTGCCCTCGAGGTACCTCACGGGGGAGCAGGGCCGAAGCCAAGGCTAAAGCAAAACATAAAGCAACTATGATGCTGTCCTAAAACAAACGAAAGCAAATTCCCGCCCGCGGCTACAAGGGGGATCAAGGGATTACCGGCCAAGGTAAACCTTGGCGTAGCTGGATAAGCACCCGAGGTGAGAACCAACCCTCGGGTATTGCAGCTTGCTGTGCAAGAAGGCCGGTTGAGGAGAGCCTCCTCGCTCGCCTGCTGCACTATTCAATCCGCTGGCCGAATGGTGTTGGGCGATGAACTCGCCGCTGAGATCCTGGCCCCCGCGCCT
This sequence comes from Nymphaea colorata, assembly GCF_008831285.2. NCBI lineage: Eukaryota > Viridiplantae > Streptophyta > Magnoliopsida > Nymphaeales > Nymphaeaceae > Nymphaea > Nymphaea colorata. Next base: position 54,602 of record NW_022204908.1, on the reverse strand, counting down.
GAAGGGGTGGCCGCTCGCTGCTGGCCGAGAGTTCGCGCTGTCGCTGGACGCGCGTCTACCGGGTGGAAGCAGAACGGCGGGCCGCCTGGAAGGAGCCGAGCGCCGGAATGCTTGCGGATGTAGTCTGAGGAGATGCGGGCAGCGCGTGTAGCTACCGATATGGGTCGCGCTCAGCGCTGAGGACGATGACCGATGCCGGAGAGAGAGACGCTGTCGGGCCGGAAGGGACGCCTGTGTGCCGAGGGGGGCTGCTGCCGGGAAGACAGCGCCTACCTGCCTGCCTTCGGTTGTGACTCAGTCACGCTCGCCGCTGGGTGCCAACGGTGGAGGTCACGATCGAGGCAAGGGGGCCGGAGGGAGCCGGCGTAGCCTAGTCCTAACTAAGGCTGGGGTTGGCTCGGTTCGGCTGGGTTCTACTAGGTAGGCCGGTTTAGTCAAGGTGGGCTCGGGTTGAGGTTGGCCAAGAAGGTTAAGGGAATAGGTTCGAAATGGGTGACCTAACTACGTGAGGCTTAAGCGAGGTGGTTTGGGTCGGGTCTAAGCCCGCGGATATGGTCAATGTTGACCGAGTGAGGTCAGGGTTGACTAAGGTGGGTGGTTGACTAATGGACCTAGCTGAGTGGGTCCTGGTAGATTGGGTCAAGGGACGCTCGAGCTAGACTCGAGCCGACTAGGGTAGCTTGAACTAAGAGGGCTCGGTGGAAGAGATGACCTAGTGTTGACTAAGGTTAAGACAAGTGATGTTGGTCTAGGTAGGTTCAGTCAAAAGGGTTGACCTACGGCGAGGGAGGTGCGAGAGGGTGCCTAGGAGGACTCGGTTGACTTGGCTGGTCTTGCCAAGATGGTGCACCACGATCTTGCCACGCGGCAAGATCAACGACCGACAGAGATGACGCGGAATTAATCACGCGTAGAGGAGATGCGAGGAGGAGTTGCCTAAATGGTAGGGGAGAAAACTGAAATCGAATGAACCTGGACAGAATTCCAGGTCGATTCTCTTGATCTCTCGAGAATCCTCAACAAGTCTTGGATGACGCCACGTGGAGAGATGAGAGGCTATGGATTGACGCGGTAAGGAGGTGGAAACGAATGCGGCAAGGTGATGACGACACGCACGGTATTTCCTAAAACAGCTAAGGTAAGAGGCTATCGGGTGACCGCGTGGAGCTAGCTGGGCGTTGCGTCAAAACGCGTGGGACCCAGCTAGATCGTGCAGGGAGAGGTTGGCTGAGGTGGCTGATGGAGGGAGCACAGATGATTGACACCTGGCAGGATAGAGGGCCGAGGCGTTCTCGGATTAGGGTTGACTCTAGTGAAGAATGCGAGAAAGCAAGGAGGAGCGGCGGCTACGGGATTGACCTAAATGATTGGTAACTCGAGATCCTAGGACGATCTCGAGCAGAGACACGTGGAAGGTTAGGGTGCTACGAAGTTAGGAGCTGGGGAGATGATGACACGTGGATGAAATCGACGGACAAGAAGGAAATACGAGTACTAACCTTAGCGACGACCGGCGGCAAGGCTGAGACGAATCCTCCACGTGCGGCGGCTAGGGTTTTAGCTTCGTTCCCTTTGTCCAAATTGCCTCTTCTTCAGACTGAACAACACCCTTGAGGGCGAGGGTATTCTGGTCTGATTCCGCCGGAATTAATGGTACTGACCGGGAGTAGCAGGGATCGCCGGAATCTCCGAGTTCCGGCGAAGGTGCGGTCTAGAGCTCCACCCGTTAGAACTCACTCCAATTTGATTATTTGATCTTTGGGATGGAGGCGATTCCGAGGGTCAACTCAATTTTGCAGATCGTGTCCAGAACCCTTGTTTCCTGAGTTCATGAAGTCTCTGGACCGAGAGTCTTGTATGGCTGAACCGAGTATAAATGATACAAATTCGTGCTCGTGGGGCTCGCGGTTCGATTCGATCAACGTGTTAGCAAGGGGGATTAATCGGAGTTTCCCCAAACTGTGTAAGGGACTGATTCCAACAGATTTCTTCGTTACCTCTAAGTCAGGCCTCGGGTATGCCGAGGGAAGACCCCAGAAGATAAGAAGAACGCTGTTCCAATCGATCTCAACACGACTTTGGCGAAAACACGAAAATCTCAAGTACTAACCTCTTTGTCGATATTGAAGCCGAGGTAAACCGCGCCTTCAATCTTCCTTGTTCCAGCTTCAGCCTCTCCACTTCTTCGTGTTCAAGAAGAGGGCACCGAATCCGGACTTGCTTTAAGCTAGGGATGTACCGTGGACAAGGGAGGGACCGCCGCCGTGAGGAAGAGATCCGCCGATGCCGTGCTGCCTTATGCCGGTGTCTAAGGACTTTGGCTCTTCAAGGACAGGATTTGAGGGGATTGGAAGCGCCTTGGAGGTAGAGGACGCGAGGGGGAAGAAGACGCCAGGCTCGGGTGAGCAAGGTGGGAGACGAGAAGGAGAGAGAGACCTCGAGAGAGGAGAGAGAAGAATTCCGAACAAATGATTCCTTAATCTCAAAATTGCATACAATGTACAAGATCCAAAAAGTATATATACAAGTTCAAATGAAGCGGGTTTGTATTTCATAACCCGCGCTAGATCTAATCCAACAACTAATGCGCCGAGCACACCCCGCTCGGCCTGGGTCTCGAGTTCAAAACTCGTTATTGGCAAGGAATGGTTAAGTGCGAAAGCAAAGACTGAAAATGACTAAGTGCTGGAAGGAAACGAGCGGCCTAGTGCCTAAGCTCGAAATTTAAACGAATCGTCCCTGAGCCTTGTGAGCCCAGGGCGGGGACCTCGTGTGGGTTGCCGCCCACACTTCGGTTAGATGCGCATGGGCTAAGTCTGTTTGACTTAGCCGATTGCCTAGGATTCTAGGTCTTAGAATCGGCTCAAGCGTCTAGGTTGACCGGACTCACATTAGAGGTTAACTTGACTAACTCGGTGAGTTCAACACTTAGTTCAGAAACGTCTTGAAGCCTATCCGGTTTGAGCACCTCTTCGGACCTGGTTGCTCCTCCCACTCCTCCCGCTGCAACCTGCATTGGTGCTGCTTCAACATCTTGGGTTGAGTTGGCGACGTGCTCCATGGTCTGAGCCCACAACTCAGACGCCTTGCGCTTCAACCGGCTAGGTCCGGCCTGCTCTGTCGGCCTTGGGTCGGGACCATGAGATTGGTCCGTAACAGATTCCCCCTCCCTAAATTGCGCTTGTCCTCGAGCGCTAGAAGAGGGGAAGCGGTGGATTACTAACCCGAACTCTTCCCAAGAAGTTCCTTTATCTGGGCCCTCCCATTCCACGAGTACCTCATGCCTCGTCCTACCTTGGCGTTGGGCGTATCTGTGCTTTAAGATACGGTAGGGTGTTGGCAGTTGTTCCGGCATCTGTTCTATCATCGTTGGTACATCCCCATGATGCGGCTTAAGCCGTGTAACATGGAATACGGGGTGTACTAAAGCTGCTCTTGGAAGGCCTAACCTGTAGGCTGCCTTTCCTACCTTTTGTAGTACCGGATATGGGCCATAATAGCGAGGCAACAGTTTTGAGTAGGGCTGGCCCATCAATGACCTCTGCTTTAGAGGCAACCTCTTCAGCCACACATACTGGCCCACTTCGAATTCACGGTCTTTCCTACCTTTATTATACACTTGTCTCATGCGGTTCTGCGCCTTGGCTATATTCTGCTTGAGTGCGTCTAGCACTTCTTCACGTGTGCGCAGTTCACAGTCAATTTGGTCGTCCTCAGCTGTGCCTCCTTCGTACCTTGGTATAGCAGGAGGAGGGAACCCGTATACACCCTCGTATGGGGTCATGCCCGTGGACGAATGCAGACTAGTGTTATACGACCACTCTGCCCATGGTAAAAATTTTACCCATGTATTTGGTCGTTCTCCCGCGAAGCATCTCAGGTAGGTCTCTAGAGACCGGTTCACGATTTCGCTCTGACCATCTGTCTGTGGATGGTGGGCTGTGCTGAAGTTAAGCGTCGTACCCATTAACTTCATATACTCCTGCCAGAACGCACTGAGAAAGATTGAGTCACGGTCACATACGACCGACTGTGGCATTCCGTGGAGCTTGCCAATAAATTCTTGGTACACGCTGGCCACCATTGGCCCTTGATATGAACGTGGCAAGGGAGCGAAGTGGCTATACTTGGTGAGTCTATCCACTACCACAAGCACAGCTTCCTTGCCTTCAGAGCGGGGCATGGCGTCTATGAAATCCATGGTTACATCAGTCCATGGTTTCGTGGGTATGGGGAGGGGATTCAAGTGACCTGGAGGCTTGATTGCCTCGTATTTCTCCCTCTGACATACCACGCACTTTCTGATGTAACGTTGTACGTCCGCCTTCATGCCGCGCCACCAAAACTGGGCTTTTATTCTACCAAGGGTTTTTGAAACCCCCTCATGACCTGCGGCTGGAGTGTCATGGAAGTGTTGCAAGAGTTCTTGCTTAAGCCCAGAGTTAGGAGAAATCACTGCGCGATTCTTCCTAAACAAGAGATTCCCTCTGACCGTGTACAAGGGGATAGATCCGGGATTCTGTTCTACTGATGCTCGAATTAGCCTCAATGCTTGGTCTTCTTGTTGCTCTTGGGTTAATCGTTCCCATATATCCGTCTCTACCACAGAGAGTGTCATGAACTGCTCGGTCAAACGGGAAAGCGAATCTGCCGCTGTGTTATCCGGACCTTTCTTATACTCAATCTCAAAATCGTATCCTAGCAGCTTGGCCAGCCAACGCTGTTGGGTAGGCGTAGATACTCTTTGTTTGAGCATGTATTTTAACGAATTCTGGTCCGTTTTGACTACGAATCTGTGCCCTATCAGATAAGGCCGCCACTTTTCAACTGCCAATACTATCGCTAAGAGCTCTTTCTCGTATGTAGAAAGAGGTTTTGCCCTACTGGTTAGGGCTTTTGACATATAGGCGATAGGATGGCCTTCTTGACTTAAGACGGCACCGACTCCAACATCACATGCGTCTGTCTCGATTGTAAATTGTTTGTTGAAGTCCGGTAGGGTAAGCACTGGCGCAGTTATAAGGGCATTTTTCAACTTATCAAAGGCTGCCCTAGCCTTTTCTGACCATTGAAAGGCTCCCTTTTTTAACATCTGGGTTAAGGGTTGAGCTATTAGCCCATAACCTTGGATGAAGCGCCTGTAGTAGCCCGTAAGGCCTAGAAAGCCTCTGAGTCCTTTCAGATCCTTAGGCAGTGGCCATCTTTGCATGGCATCCAATTTTTCGGGGTCTGCCCGAACCCCTTGTTGGCACACGATGTGCCCAAGATAACCAATGCTCGGTTGTCCAAAGCTGCATTTGGACCGTTTTGCATACAGTTGGTTATCACGTAGCACCTGAAGAGCTGTTGCAAGGTGCTTCTCATGCAATTCCTCTGTCTGACTATATATAAGAATGTCGTCGAAGAAGACCAATATAAAATCTCGGAGGTATTGTCGAAAGACATCGTTCATGCATCTTTGAAATGTTGCCGGTGCGTTAGTTAGACCGAAAGGCATTACGAGGAATTCGTAGTGCCCGTCATGTGTCCTGAATGCCGTCTTGGGGACGTCACCCTTACACATTCTGATTTGATGGTAGCCTGCTCTCAAGTCTATCTTGGAGAATACGGTCGCTCCGGCTAGCTCATCCAACAACTCATCGATGACAGGAATAGGATGCCTGTCCTTTACCGTGGCTTCGTTCAGGGCGCGGTAATCAACACAAAAGCGCCATGTATTATCCTTCTTCTTCACGAGTAAGACTGGAGAAGAGAAAGGACTGCTGCTAGGCTGAACTATGCCACTCTCTAACATCTCTTTAACCAGACGCTCTATTTCGGCCTTCTGGTTATACCCATATCTGTAGGGCCTCACGTTGACCGGTTCGGCCCCTTGAGTCAATATGATTCGATGGTCGTAGGATCGAGGAGGAGGTAGTCCTTTTGGCTCCTCGAACAAATCCTCATATCGGTCCAACACCGACTGTATCCGTGGAGGCACAATCTCTTCGTGCTCTTCTCTAGATGGCACATCAGTAGCTAGTGCCATCACCCAACACGCTGGTTGTTCTGCCTCTATAGCTCGTAAGGCAGCCTTGGGACGTGTAATGCTCGTGATGCCTTGTAAGGTCATCGGCTCATCTTCTCCGTCGGGGGTGAAAGTCATGCTAAAATTCTTCACGTCCCATGATATGATACCCAAGGTAAAGAACCAGGGCATTCCAAGAATCAAATCTACTCCGTCGAGTGGAATAACCAAGAAATCAATTTTGAAGGGTTTTTTCTTGATGACTACTTCCATATTCTTCCCTTCGTTAAGGCATTTCAGCCTTAGACCCCCTCCCACGACTATTGTTTGGGGTGAGCTAGATTCGAGGGCCACCTTACACTTTTTAGCTGCTTCCTCAGTTAGGAAGTTTCGCGTGGCCCCGTTGTCCAACAAAATGAGGATCTTCTTGCCGTTGATCCTCCCAAACACTCGGAATGAATTGGGCTTGTTTGGGTCTTGCATCGAGTGAAGAGACTCGGTCTCTGTGGGTTTCTCTTCCTTGGCGGGAGTCTCCTCCTTGGCTATTTCTTTTTTCTTCTCGGTCTTTTTAATTCGGCGCTTTTGAATTACTTCTTCCTCTGAAGAGGACGAGCTGGACTCGTAGGAAGCGCTGGAGGATGAGTCACTATCTGTACACGAGCTGGACTCCTCATCACTTATCACTTGTACCCTAAAGTAGGCTGGGCACTTGTGATATTTGTCCCATTTACCCTCACACCTATAGCACAGACCTTTGCGTCTGTATTCCTCAATTTGTTGAGGCGTGAGGTAGCGTAGGGGCGGTTTCTTGCCTTGCCCTTGATTGGAGTTGTGGTAGGGTCGTGGTTCGTTCCCTCTTTTGTAGGGAACTATCTCCTTTCTGGTGTTACGAGAAGCAGAGGGATAGGAGCTTCGTTTCCTCTGTTTATCAAATTTATGAGCCTTTTTCTCGGCTCTTCTTTCCTCGATTCTCTCTTCGTATAGACGGGCCATGGCTATGCATTCTTCCAACTTCTCAAAGCGGTGAATTTTCATCTCTCGCTTTATGTCATTTCTAAGGCCTCCTTTAAAAGCGCCGATGAGGGCCTTTTCCGGCCACCTGACCATGCTCGCTAGGCGCTCAAACTGCCTTTTGTAGGCTGGCACGGTAGTGGTCTGGACCAAATTTTTTAAGTCCTCATCGTAATCAATGAATGTTGAGTCCCCAAATTGGAGTTGGAGACTGGCCTTATACTTTTCCCAGGTTTGCTCTTCATTATTGTGGTTAAACCACAAGTAATGCGTTGTAGCCTCTCCGGTCATGTTGGCCGTAGCTATCTCAATCCATTCTTCCTCTGGAACGTGGTGACATAAGAAGTACCGCTCTGCCATGAAGAGCCATTCACGCAAGTGTTCACCATTGAACTTAGGGAACTCATATCGGACTGAGGGTGTCCGTCGCTCTTCTTGCCGTTGGTGGAATCGAGACCCTCTTCTTTGGCGAGCTGGAGACTCGTCTTGCTCCCCTTCGGACGTGATCTCAACTCGGTTTTGGCTATGGTGTCCAAATCGTGGGGCTCGGGGAGTCCTATCATCGTAGGCATCCGGTTGATGCCTGCTTTGGGGAGGCGCCATGGTATTACGTCGACCTCCTTCTGTACTCGTCCCAATATGAGAGATGTTATTGGGATCGACCTCAGTGTCGGTTTGGTAGTTCGGTGCAACTAACAAACCCTTACCCTTATCTGGGCGTGTATTCGGGCCCTGAGTAGCCCTCTCTGTGCCTTGTTGCTGGTTTGAGGTTAGAGCCCTAAACATTGCTCGTACTTCATCCATTTCGTTCTGTTGGTTCCTCCTCATTTCGGCTAAGTCTTTGTGGAGTTCGCCGAATTGTCTCTCTATATCCCTCCGTCTATGGTTTTCGGCTTTATCCATGTCTCTACGATACTGGCCGAATTCCCGCTCAAGGTTGCCTAGACGGTTAGTAGTATGCTCGGACATCTCCATGTTGGAAGCCCTATGAGCGACTTCTTGAGGGTCCGAAGTGGTTTCCTCAAGCACGGGCTCGTCGGGGTTCAAGTTTTTCTTAGACTTGGCCATTTGTAAAATCTGGTTGGACCAGCGCCAAGGATGCACTATGCTAAGTAAATCCTAGCTACGAAATTCCAAAAACTGACTATACTGCCACTCTTAAAACTGAAAATCAATTCGAAGACTAGCTGCCACTCTTAATTCTGTCCACGCTGCCGATGCTCCAGCTGCCGCGCGTGAGACCTAAGGCGAGGGAGACGGGTTGGCCCGCCTAATGCCGCACTTCGCTTAAGTGCCTCGGCAATCACACTTCGCTCTAGGCCGGGCTCAAAGAGCCTAAATCACCGCACTCTCCTAGTGCCTCGGTGACGCGCCTCGAGCTTGGCTGCCCTCGGGTGTACAAGGAGTACAACCCTACACTTGCCAAGAGTGGACAAGCGAAGCCTAGATCTACGCAACTAAAGAAACCGTGGCTGGACTACGACTGCTATACTGACACTAGAAAACCCAAATCTGAAAAGAAGACCGCTGAAATAATCAGAAAACCACAAGAAATCCGCTGGCACTGCCCGTTGATGTCGACGATGCGAAGGTCCAAGTGCTCAAACTGACGGATATTCCTCAAGAGGCGCTCTGATACCAATTGTTAGGTCCACACCGGTTGGCCTAAGAAAATCCGACCGATGCAATCCTAATCCTCCCAGGACCTTCTTGAGGCCTATTCTAAAACCGAAAATCCTAAACAAGTAATTACAGAAAGTTACCCGGCCGGACAGGACCCCGGCGCAAACCCAGTTAGGTGAAGGAATACAAGTCGAGGATACCCTTTCTTCAAAACCTAACTATGGATAGCCTACTACAAAAGAACTAAGGGGGTTGACGAGGCCTTACAAACGTGAGCGATACAAATATTAATTCTCTCGCAACTCACTCACAAACCACGCAAACCACTGGTAACGGCCAAACCACACCCAACAAAAGCAAATAGGGAGGTAACGCTCCTTGTGGTCGTGTCTCGGGCACAGTGCCCTCGAGGTACCTCACGGGGGAGCAGGGCCGAAGCCAAGGCTAAAGCAAAACATAAAGCAACTATGATGCTGTCCTAAAACAAACGAAAGCAAATTCCCGCCCGCGGCTACAAGGGGGATCAAGGGATTACCGGCCAAGGTAAACCTTGGCGTAGCTGGATAAGCACCCGAGGTGAGAACCAACCCTCGGGTATTGCAGCTTGCTGTGCAAGAAGGCCGGTTGAGGAGAGCCTCCTCGCTCGCCTGCTGCACTATTCAATCCGCTGGCCGAATGGTGTTGGGCGATGAACTCGCCGCTGAGATCCTGGCCCCCGCGCCTGAAGGGGTGGCCGCTCGCTGCTGGCCGAGAGTTCGCGCTGTCGCTGGACGCGCGTCTACCGGGTGGAATCAGAACGGCGGGCCGCCTGGAAGGAGCCGAGCGCCGGAATGCTTGCGGATGTAGTCTGAGGAGATGCGGGCAGCGCGTGTAGCTACCGATATGGGTCGTGCTCAGCGCTGAGGACGATGACCGATGCCGGAGAGAGAGACGCTGTCGGGCCGGAAGGGACGCCTGTGTGCCGAGGGGGGCTGCTGCCGGGAAGACAGCGCCTACCTGCCTGCCTTCGGTTGTGACTCAGTCACGCTCGCCGCTGGGTGCTAACGGTGGAGGTCACGATCGAGGCAAGGGGGCCGGAGGGAGCCGGCGTAGCCTAGTCCTAACTAAGGCTGGGGTTGGCTCGGTTCGGCTGGGTTCTACTAGGTAGGCCGGTTTAGTCAAGGTGGGCTCGGGTTGAGGTTGGCCAAGAAGGTTAAGGGAATAGGTTCGAAATGGGTGACCTAACTACGTGAGGCTTAAGCGAGGTGGTTTGGGTCGGGTCTAAGCCCGCGGATATGGTCAATGTTGACCGAGTGAGGTCAGGGTTGACTAAGGTGGGTGGTTGACTAATGGACCTAGCTGAGTGGGTCCTGGTAGATTGGGTCAAGGGACGCTCGAGCTAGACTCGAGCCGACTAGGGTAGCTTGAACTAAGAGGGCTCGGTGGAAGAGATGACCTAGTGTTGACTAAGGTTAAGACAAGTGATGTTGGTCTAGGTAGGTTCAGTCAAAAGGGTTGACCTACGGCGAGGGAGGTGCGAGAGGGTGCCTAGGAGGACTCGGTTGACTTGGCTGGTCTTGCCAAGATGGTGCACCACGATCTTGCCACGCGGCAAGATCAACGACCGACAGAGATGACGCGGAATTAATCACGCGTAGAGGAGATGCGAGGAGGAGTTGCCTAAATGGTAGGGGAGAAAACTGAAATCGAATGAACCTGGACAGAATTCCAGGTCGATTCTCTTGATCTCTCGAGAATCCTCAACAAGTCTTGGATGACGCCACGTGGAGAGATGAGAGGCTATGGATTGACGCGGTAAGGAGGTGGAAACGAATGCGGCAAGGTGATGACGACACGCACGGTATTTCCTAAAACAGCTAAGGTAAGAGGCTATCGGGTGACCGCGTGGAGCTAGCTGGGCGTTGCGTCAAAACGCGTGGGACCCAGCTAGATCGTGCAGGGAGAGGTTGGCTGAGGTGGCTGATGGAGGGAGCACAGATGATTGACACCTGGCAGGATAGAGGGCCGAGGCGTTCTCGGATTAGGGTTGACTCTAGTGAAGAATGCGAGAAAGCAAGGAGGAGCGGCGGCTACGGGATTGACCTAAATGATTGGTAACTCGAGATCCTAGGACGATCTCGAGCAGAGACACGTGGAAGGTTAGGGTGCTACGAAGTTAGGAGCTGGGGAGATGATGACACGTGGATGAAATCGACGGACAAGAAGGAAATACGAGTACTAACCTTAGCGACGACCGGCGGCAAGGCTGAGACGAATCCTCCACGTGCGGCGGCTAGGGTTTTAGCTTCGTTCCCTTTGTCCAAATTGCCTCTTCTTCAGACTGAACAACACCCTTGAGGGCGAGGGTATTCTGGTCTGATTCCGCCGGAATTAATGGTACTGACCGGGAGTAGCAGGGATCGCCGGAATCTCCGAGTTCCGGCGAAGGTGCGGTCTAGAGCTCCACCCGTTAGAACTCACTCCAATTTGATTATTTGATCTTTGGGATGGAGGCGATTCCGAGGGTCAACTCAATTTTGCAGATCGTGTCCAGAACCCTTGTTTCCTGAGTTCATGAAGTCTCTGGACCGAGAGTCTTGTATGGCTGAACCGAGTATAAATGATACAAATTCGTGCTCGTGGGGCTCGCGGTTCGATTCGATCAACGTGTTAGCAAGGGGGATTAATCGGAGTTTCCCCAAACTGTGTAAGGGACTGATTCCAACAGATTTCTTCGTTACCTCTAAGTCAGGCCTCGGGTATGCCGAGGGAAGACCCCAGAAGATAAGAAGAACGCTGTTCCAATCGATCTCAACACGACTTTGGCGAAAACACGAAAATCTCAAGTACTAACCTCTTTGTCGATATTGAAGCCGAGGTAAACCGCGCCTTCAATCTTCCTTGTTCCAGCTTCAGCCTCTCCACTTCTTCGTGTTCAAGAAGAGGGCACCGAATCCGGACTTGCTTTAAGCTAGGGATGTACCGTGGACAAGGGAGGGACCGCCGCCGTGAGGAAGAGATCCACCGATGCCGTGCTGCCTTATGCCGGTGTCTAAGGACTTTGGCTCTTCAAGGACAGGATTTGAGGGGATTGGAAGCGCCTTGGAGGTAGAGGACGCGAGGGGGAAGAAGACGCCAGGCTCGGGTGAGCAAGGTGGGAGACGAGAAGGAGAGAGAGACCTCGAGAGAGGAGAGAGAAGAATTCCGAACAAATGATTCCTTAATCTCAAAATTGCATACAATGTACAAGATCCAAAAAGTATATATACAAGTTCAAATGAAGCGGGTTTGTATTTCATAACCCGCGCTAGATCTAATCCAACAACTAATGCGCCGAGCACACCCCGCTCGGCCTGGGTCTCGAGTTCAAAACTCGTTATTGGCAAGGAATGGTTAAGTGCGAAAGCAAAGACTGAAAATGACTAAGTGCTGGAAGGAAACGAGCGGCCTAGTGCCTAAGCTCGAAATTTAAACGAATCGTCCCTGAGCCTTGTGAGCCCAGGGCGGGGACCTCGTGTGGGTTGCCGCCCACACTTCGGTTAGATGCGCATGGGCTAAGTCTGTTTGACTTAGCCGATTGCCTAGGATTCTAGGTCTTAGAATCGGCTCAAGCGTCTAGGTTGACCGGACTCACATTAGAGGTTAACTTGACTAACTCGGTGAGTTCAACACTTAGTTCAGAAACGTCTTGAAGCCTATCCGGTTTGAGCACCTCTTCGGACCTGGTTGCTCCTCCCACTCCTCCCGCTGCAACCTGCGTTGGTGCTGCTTCAACATCTTGGGTTGAGTTGGCGACGTGCTCCATGGTCTGAGCCCACAACTCAGACGCCTTGCGCTTCAACCGGCTAGGTCCGGCCTGCTCTGTCGGCCTTGGGTCGGGACCATGAGATTGGTCCGTAACAGATTCAGAAAGCGAATTCGCTTGATACTTCAAAAATATTTAATATTTATGGTAGACCAAGTGATTTTCGCGTTGGCCCTTTTTATGGGGGAGCCATCGCCCAAATCACCTGGTAGGGTCTTGCCCGTGGCCGACCAAAGTCTGAAGCCGACGGCCGTGCCTACCCCCACGATCACCTTGGACCAACCAGAAGACTTTCCTAGGACAAATAAAACAATGACACTACCCAGTCGGACAGGACCCCGACTTAAAAATCCCAAATAGGCAGCGGAATACAAGAATGGCTAATCCCAAACCCAAGCAAATCCTACTACAATTGACTAAAAGCTGTGAGGCTAGTACAAGCGGAAGCGATACATTTGATGAAAATCACTCAAACTCACTCAACAAACCATCAAACCAAACCTAATCGAATCAAACCACACCCGCCCGTAGGAGGCTAATGTCGGCACGAGGTCGTGTCCTTGGCGCAGTGCCGTGGAGGTCCCTCTATGCACAACGACGACCCCAAGGTCGGGCTGAAATCAAAATGCAGAAATAAAATGCTACCACCCTCGAGTCTAAAGAGAAGGGTAGGGTGTACCGGCCAAGGCTAGCTTGGCGAAGCAACCACACGCCTCGAGGTGAGATTCCACACTCGAGGACTAACAGCAACACAAGAGGACAGAACGGCGTAGGGCTGTGGCTCCAATGATGAAGACGCCGGTCGGTGGATTAGAGCACTCCAAGGGTCACGCGATTGAGGAATCTCCTTGCTGAAATCGCCTAGGAGCTCTCCATGCACTTGCTGGCTGACTTGGGGACCTGCGGGGATCCACGCCGGAAGGTCGCCGGAAAAGTAGCAGAGGTGGCCGGCGGCGGCCTGAGGATGCCGGAGATGGCTGGGGCAAGACCCGCCGGTTCCAAGACTCTCAAGGATGCACTAGGCGGACTTCCTTGTGGACTAGGGTTGGAACCAACTAGGTGCGGGTCTTGGGCAGGGTGAGCTCGGACCAGGTGGGACCAGGTGGGCCCGGGCTAGGTTCGGCCAATGAGCTGGGTCAATGAAAGGTTAGGCAAGGTGGGTCCTAAGGTTCAAATCCTAGGTTGACCTGGTGAAGGGAAGGGCCTAAATCGTGGGTTCCTACAAAGTAGCTAGGGTAGGTTTAGGCTGCTCGGTTTGAGGAAATGGGAATGGTAAGGGGGAATGGGGTGCAGTAACTTGAGGTAACTCAAGTGTGAACTAGGATAAAAACGGATGAGAGAAATTGGGGCTGAGGATTATGGAGGATATTCCCCAAGGGAATCGTTCTCCAAGATGCTAGGCGAGGTGGCACTTCTAGAAGGGCTATCTCCCAAGTAAGTAGGAGAGAGGCTAGGGATTCGGTGAGGTGTCTAGGTGAGGTGGCTGGTGGGTTGCTGAGGTGTGTGGCTGGGAGAGTTCCTAGCTAAAGTGGAGGATAGGTGGCAGGTACGTAGAGGCTATCTCCTAGATGTTAGGAGAGAGGATAGGAAAGGTGGTGAGGTGTCTAGCTAGGTGGCGCAACAAATGTGGGGAGATTGACTTGAGTGATGAGGTGTCTAGCTAGGTGGCACAACAAATGTGGGGAGATGGACTTGGGTGATGAGGTGGAGGGCGAGCTGGAGGGGAGAGACTTCTAAAATCTTCTAGAAAGGACACTTGGCTGGAGGAGAAAGAGCTAGATCCTACACTATTGGAGATCAATCCTAGCTACTCAATCTTCCCCTTGATCTTCTCACCAAATGGTGGGTGATCCACCAAATGTGGAAAAGAGAGTGGAGGGGGATGACGAGCTGGCTTCTCTCTCTTTCAAGCTACCTTCTAAGTCAACAGGATTCTGCCACGTGTCAAGATGAGAGGTCAAAATTAAACAAGAGAAAACACTCACCAAATTGGAAAATCGGCTAGGGTTTCCCAAGCTCGCCGGCGGTAGGACTTTTCCCCAAATGTTGGCCGGTTTTTCCCAATTCTCACCAAGAACGCCTAAGGCAGCTGTGATCAGCTAAGTACAGCAAGAGTGGACGGATTTGGCTTGCTGTCCTCTGCCGGAGTTCGCCGGAAAATGTACCAATGTTAACCGGAATAATAGCAGCGGTGGCCGGACGCCCAAATGTGCGCCGGAATTTGGAATTCTCGCCGGATTTCAACTTTTCTAACTCATTCTTGGGCTGATATTTTTCTATTCTTTTCTTTTCTTTCTTTCTTTTTCTCAAGCCCTTTTCTTTCTCTTTTCTTCTGAACTTTCCGGCGAGATTAGCAGATCTGAACCGTGGCTGATTTTAACTTCAAACCCACGGTTCAAATGCTATTTTCAAACACGAAATCAAGAAATCTACGTGATTAATCAAGGGGAAAGTGGGTGACTCGTAAGAGACCCTTTGAAACTGGTTTCCACCGTGGGAATGAAGAGATCACTGGCTGGAAATCCAGCAAACTCCTCCTCCTTAAGCCGAACCCAGAGACAAAGAGCAACAACGTCGTTGCACCCTCTTTCTTCCTCGTTAAGGACGCTTACCGCTTGATCTCGAAGGATGGATGGTTGTCTTCTTCTTTCTAGTCACCTAGATCAATGAAGACCTGCCCTGTTGGAGTCGTGGCCCTTAACCTTGCTGGTGGAGAAGCTCGGTTGCACCATGGACGCCTTGGATTGAAGTGGGGAAAAACCGGGAGGAAGAGCTACCTTGCGCCTTGCACTTGGAGACTCCCAAAGCCGATCAACCTTTGGCCGAGTGGAGGAGAAGAGCAAAGAAACCAAGGAGAAGAAGATGAAGCCGCGGGTTGAAAGTCTTGTCCTCGTGGTATTGCAGCAATGGCTGCTGTTCTAGCTAAACTACAGATCTACCGTAGAGAGAATAAGGCATGGAGAAGAAGATTGCGCCTAGAGGAGAAGAGAGAATTCGGGAGAGGAGAGAGAAGCTAATTCTACTAATTACTTAATTTCCTTCCAAATTCAATCAATGCATAATCCTTCCCCAAAACAAAGGAGTACAATGTATTAATAGTGCTGAATCAAAAGTGGATCTAAACATGTGATCCAACCCTCAAAAACGGAATCCAAAACGGAATTGAATCCAAAGCAAATGCGCACACTAAAACTTAACTAAAAACGCATAAAACACTCTCGAGACTTAAAGTCTTATTCCTAGAGCCGGTCCTCCTCTAGCCCGCGTGTGCTTGGACTCGACTTGGACCATGAATTGCCTAGGCTCGCCCTAGGCTGACCCTAAGTGACAGGGTTTAGCGAAGACCTAGGCTGGACTAGACCGGACTTGGACTCAACCCACCGCCTTGGTATTCAAGAGCCTTGCTTAGAGTCGTTGCCTCTCCTCCCGCTCCTCCCTCGGCTTCGATTCTAAGCTGACCATGATCAGTTTGTAAGGTCTGCACCTGCTGTACTGCGTCTCCTATTCCTCCTTCTTGACCCGTTCTTGGGTCAACACGGCCAAGAAGGGCCTGATTCCTCATGAAGGGCAGCCTTGCTTCGCCCGCTTTGGCTGCTCTTAACCTCATTAGTGGCTGCTCTCGGCCAAGTCGAAGGTTGACCCGTATCATCACCTATAGGTTAACCACCAGCTCGGATCGACGGACTTGACACCCTTCGACCTTGCTGCCGTCCCTCGTGTGCCCTTTCTTCACTGCGAGCGGCCATTTTTTCTTGGTTCCGCGTGCTTCCGTAGCTGTCTTTTCAGCTTCTCCTGCGTCCGGTTTTGCCTGGGCCATTTGTAGTCCACGCGGTGCGACTGCCTTCTTCTCGGCCTCCGACTGCTGTCAAGGCCTTTGTTTGGCAGGTGCTATGCAACGTGTCCTTCCCTGCCTGGCCCTCGGCCTGCAGTGCTCGCTGTTCCCCGACAGCGCCTGCGGTGTCCTTTGGGACCGGATCAGGTACACAAGTGGATTCACGAATGGTCTGGAACATTTATGGTAGACTAGGTGATTTTCGCGTTAGCCCCTTTTACCCGGGAGCGATCGCCCAAATCACCTGCGTAGGAGATTGATGCTCGGTTTGACGGATCCCCGTTGCCTTTGCTGTTTGCTTCTTGCTTGTTTTTATCGGTTGTTCCACGACGGTTCGGTTTGATCGAGAATCTATCTCGCGTTTCAACATTATGCGCCTCCCAAGTTCCGCTTGTCCGCATGGCTATGCCGGCGTGAAGGCGGCCGTTGGGAAGCGCCTGATGTCTTGGCGCATGAGTGGCGTTGGCTGCGTCTCCCATCGGCGTCATGGCTGTTTTGGTTTGCCATGAACCGTTTGGGTGATGTGCTTGTTATATTGGTGTGGTTGACGCTAAGTTTGTTTTGCCCCTACGTTTGGTCTCTGTTAGGTCTCGTCCCGATTAGGCCAGAATTTCCTAACCAAGACGCTCCTACTGCCAAGACCGACTTGAGTACTACCTAAAAACCAAAATTCCTAAATAAAATTTAGTACAATTAATCTACCCGGCCGGACAAACCCCGGCGCAACAACCCTGGTAGGGTCTTGCCCGTGGCCGACCAAAGTCTGAAGCCGACGGCCGTGCCTACCCCCACGATCACCTTGGACCAACCAGAAGACTTTCCTAGGACAAATAAAACAATGACACTACCCAGTCGGACAGGACCCCGACTTAAAAATCCCAAATAGGCAGCGGAATACAAGAATGGCTAATCCCAAACCCAAGCAAATCCTACTACAATTGACTAAAAGCTGTGAGGCTAGTACAAGCGGAAGCGATACATTTGATGAAAATCACTCAAACTCACTCAACAAACCATCAAACCAAACCTAATCGAATCAAACCACACCCGCCCGTAGGAGGCTAATGTCGGCACGAGGTCGTGTCCTTGGCGCAGTGCCGTGGAGGTCCCTCTATGCACAACGACGACCCCAAGGTCGGGCTGAAATCAAAATGCAGAAATAAAATGCTACCACCCTCGAGTCTAAAGAGAAGGGTAGGGTGTACCGGCCAAGGCTAGCTTGGCGAAGCAACCACACGCCTCGAGGTGAGATTCCACACTCGAGGACTAACAGCAACACAAGAGGACAGAACGGCGTAGGGCTGTGGCTCCAATGATGAAGACGCCGGTCGGTGGATTAGAGCACTCCAAGGGTCACGCGATTGAGGAATCTCCTTGCTGAAATCGCCTAGGAGCTCTCCATGCACTTGCTGGCTGACTTGGGGACCTGCGGGGATCCACGCCGGAAGGTCGCCGGAAAAGTAGCAGAGGTGGCCGGCGGCGGCCTGAGGATGCCGGAGATGGCTGGGGCAAGACCCGCCGGTTCCAAGACTCTCAAGGATGCACTAGGCGGACTTCCTTGTGGACTAGGGTTGGAACCAACTAGGTGCGGGTCTTGGGCAGGGTGAGCTCGGACCAGGTGGGACCAGGTGGGCCCGGGCTAGGTTCGGCCAATGAGCTGGGTCAATGAAAGGTTAGGCAAGGTGGGTCCTAAGGTTCAAATCCTAGGTTGACCTGGTGAAGGGAAGGGCCTAAATCGTGGGTTCCTACAAAGTAGCTAGGGTAGGTTTAGGCTGCTCGGTTTGAGGAAATGGGAATGGTAAGGGGGAATGGGGTGCAGTAACTTGAGGTAACTCAAGTGTGAACTAGGATAAAAACGGATGAGAGAAATTGGGGCTGAGGATTATGGAGGATATTCCCCAAGGGAATCGTTCTCCAAGATGCTAGGCGAGGTGGCACTTCTAGAAGGGCTATCTCCCAAGTAAGTAGGAGAGAGGCTAGGGATTCGGTGAGGTGTCTAGGTGAGGTGGCTGGTGGGTTGCTGAGGTGTGTGGCTGGGAGAGTTCCTAGCTAAAGTGGAGGATAGGTGGCAGGTACGTAGAGGCTATCTCCTAGATGTTAGGAGAGAGGATAGGAAAGGTGGTGAGGTGTCTAGCTAGGTGGCGCAACAAATGTGGGGAGATTGACTTGAGTGATGAGGTGTCTAGCTAGGTGGCACAACAAATGTGGGGAGATGGACTTGGGTGATGAGGTGGAGGGCGAGCTGGAGGGGAGAGACTTCTAAAATCTTCTAGAAAGGACACTTGGCTGGAGGAGAAAGAGCTAGATCCTACACTATTGGAGATCAATCCTAGCTACTCAATCTTCCCCTTGATCTTCTCACCAAATGGTGGGTGATCCACCAAATGTGGAAAAGAGAGTGGAGGGGGATGACGAGCTGGCTTCTCTCTCTTTCAAGCTACCTTCTAAGTCAACAGGATTCTGCCACGTGTCAAGATGAGAGGTCAAAATTAAACAAGAGAAAACACTCACCAAATTGGAAAATCGGCTAGGGTTTCCCAAGCTCGCCGGCGGTAGGACTTTTCCCCAAATGTTGGCCGGTTTTTCCCAATTCTCACCAAGAACGCCTAAGGCAGCTGTGATCAGCTAAGTACAGCAAGAGTGGACGGATTTGGCTTGCTGTCCTCTGCCGGAGTTCGCCGGAAAATGTACCAATGTTAACCGGAATAATAGCAGCGGTGGCCGGACGCCCAAATGTGCGCCGGAATTTGGAATTCTCGCCGGATTTCAACTTTTCTAACTCATTCTTGGGCTGATATTTTTCTATTCTTTTCTTTTCTTTCTTTTCTTTTTCTCAAGCCCTTTTCTTTCTGTTTTCTTCTGAACTTTCCG
The DNA here is from genome assembly GCF_008831285.2 of Nymphaea colorata. Taxonomy (NCBI): domain Eukaryota; kingdom Viridiplantae; phylum Streptophyta; class Magnoliopsida; order Nymphaeales; family Nymphaeaceae; genus Nymphaea; species Nymphaea colorata. The sequence continues at coordinate 35,474 of NW_022204908.1, read as the reverse complement.
GCGAGATTAGCAGATCTGAACCGTGGCTGATTTTAACTTCAAACCCACGGTTCAAATGCTATTTTCAAACACGAAATCAAGAAATCTACGTGATTAATCAAGGGGAAAGTGGGTGACTCGTAAGAGACCCTTTGAAACTGGTTTCCACCGTGGGAATGAAGAGATCACTGGCTGGAAATCCAGCAAACTCCTCCTCCTTAAGCCGAACCCAGAGACAAAGAGCAACAACGTCGTTGCACCCTCTTTCTTCCTCGTTAAGGACGCTTACCGCTTGATCTCGAAGGATGGATGGTTGTCTTCTTCTTTCTAGTCACCTAGATCAAGAAGACCTGCCCTGTTGGAGTCGTGGCCCTTAACCTTGCTGGTGGAGAAGCTCGGTTGCACCATGGACGCCTTGGATTGAAGTGGGGAAAAACCGGGAGGAAGAGCTACCTTGCGCCTTGCACTTGGAGACTCCCAAAGCCGATCAACCTTTGGCCGAGTGGAGGAGAAGAGCAAAGAAACCAAGGAGAAGAAGATGAAGCCGCGGGTTGAAAGTCTTGTCCTCGTGGTATTGCAGCAATGGCTGCTGTTCTAGCTAAACTACAGATCTACCGTAGAGAGAATAAGGCATGGAGAAGAAGATTGCGCCTAGAGGAGAAGAGAGAATTCGGGAGAGGAGAGAGAAGCTAATTCTACTAATTACTTAATTTCCTTCCAAATTCAATCAATGCATAATCCTTCCCCAAAACAAAGGAGTACAATGTATTAATAGTGCTGAATCAAAAGTGGATCTAAACATGTGATCCAACCCTCAAAAACGGAATCCAAAACGGAATTGAATCCAAAGCAAATGCGCACACTAAAACTTAACTAAAAACGCATAAAACACTCTCGAGACTTAAAGTCTTATTCCTAGAGCCGGTCCTCCTCTAGCCCGCGTGTGCTTGGACTCGACTTGGACCATGAATTGCCTAGGCTCGCCCTAGGCTGACCCTAAGTGACAGGGTTTAGCGAAGACCTAGGCTGGACTAGACCGGACTTGGACTCAACCCACCGCCTTGGTATTCAAGAGCCTTGCTTAGAGTCGTTGCCTCTCCTCCCGCTCCTCCCTCGGCTTCGATTCTAAGCTGACCATGATCAGTTTGTAAGGTCTGCACCTGCTGTACTGCGTCTCCTATTCCTCCTTCTTGACCCGTTCTTGGGTCAACACGGCCAAGAAGGGCCTGATTCCTCATGAAGGGCAGCCTTGCTTCGCCCGCTTTGGCTGCTCTTAACCTCATTAGTGGCTGCTCTCGGCCAAGTCGAAGGTTGACCCGTATCAGATCCACCCTCCTGAAATGGAGCTTGTCCCCAAGCTCTTAACGAAGATTTCTTTTGGTGAACCTGCTCACAGCCACTCTCTTCCTTCCGTTTCCTCTTTGGTCCATAGTCTCTAGGTAGCACCTTTAAGGAGTTTCTCAAGTAGACAAAACACCTTCTCGGGCCTCTAGAGTAAACCTTGGTAATCACCCGAGTCATTTCATTACTTCGATTCATTCGGCTGAGTCGCGATTGCCCTGGACCATAGTCACGAGGCAGGTGCCCGATATATATACCATGCTGCCCTTGCAGCTGTTTGCTCTTTTCTGTGCCCTCAAACTGTGGGGTGACCTTGCCACGATCGTGGGCTTGCCACAGCCTGCGGCCCGTTCGTGGAGCTTGTTGCTCCACTATGCTCAGTGCTCGTTCTTTATCCTTTGCTATAGCCCGAGGTGCCATTACTGTGTTTCTTCCTTCAGAGTCTTGGGCTAAGGGTGACTCTGTCGTGCATGTTCCAAGTGGGCTGAAAGGATTCCACAACTCTCGGCTGCAATTTGGAGAGTCTGGAAACTGATAAGCTCTCCATCGCTCTGGGTAAAGCTTTTCAATGTAGTGCCCCAGAGTCGTTTTGTTGAATGGGTGATGACCACCCTCCTTAGGATGTATCTGACTTTGGGGAGAGACTAAGGCGGCCCGTGAGTACCCTTCGACTTTGCATTGTTCTGAATGTGCACTAAGGGTTACTCGATCTACCTCGTTGTAGTGGTTTTTCTCTGGGTTGATATTCGGGTAGATGCCTGTACTATCAAGCTGGTTCTCTGAGCTGCTCATGTCATCACTTTCTGACTCGGGGAGGATTCCATCTGATGTGGCCAAAATTTCTTCCTCTAACAATTCCTGGATAGTGGGCGGCTTAGTTCTTTGCCCGAGTCCAGGTTTGCTAGGGCTCTTCTTTTGCCTTTGGTAAGTGGCGACCTCTTCAGATTTTGTTCGGATCATCCCACAAACTTGGCTCTCTTGTGGTTGTCGTGGAATTTCATTCACTAATACTTGGGTCGCCCATTGTTGGAGCTTCGTTCGTGCCTTTGGACAAGAAGACTTTGAGAGATTCAAATTCATACCACCCTCCTGAGATTCTATGTTATCTTGGGCAGGAAGAGGAGGTGGTTGCATACTCTTGTCCTTGGTGGGATGCCCTACTTCTTCCATTTCCATGGGGGCATCTCCGGAGTTGGATCCTATGCTCTCATTGTCAAGGGGCCCGTTTCCATCTAGAATGAGTTCTTCCTGTAATTGGTACCTGACTAATTCCATTGTATCATTAGGAAGTATGTGCTCAAGGGGTTCAAGCTCATAAGGTTCTTCTTCTTTTTCTCTTGTGGGTGGAGCTTGACACCTTAAAGACTCATCCTGTTTTTGGCCCGGTATGGATGTCGAACTGGATCCCTGCATTTCATTCTTAAGCTGATCTTCTTGTGATACTAACTGGATCACACTAGGTGCGGGTTCCTCACTTAGATCGAAATCCTGACATAGGAGATCAATCTCGTCCAAAATTTCCTGGGTGGTCCATGATGCGATTGTCTCAACATCCTTGGTATTATGCACCGCCTTACCAAGAGGTAATGTGTCGAGATTGTCTTTGCTTTCACACCCCTTTGATAGATCTCGACTCATTGCTTCAGCATCCACTTTGGGCTTTGTCGTGCCCTCCCTCTCAACCTTTTCTTCTGCTGGCTTTGGTTGGATGCCTGGTTTAGTCTCTTTTGGATGGGCTATGACCTTATAAGTAGAAATGGCATTCTGTGTAGTCATAGTTTGCGTTTCTCCTTGAAGAGGTCCGGGCTTGGGAAGGAGACCTTTATTTGAATAGATCCTCCTATAAGTTTGAGCATTGCCCGTTTTTCGTGGAAGAGGTTGCGGCTTTACATGATTTCCTCTTTCATTAGTAGGGGTCAAGGCTTTCAACATTTCCTTGATTTCCTTGAGTGTTTGATCATACTTCTCCCACTCGTGACTCGTATGATGCATTTCTTTCTCTTTGGTTGAGTCTTTCTCAAGAGGTGGTGTCCCTACTATGTGAGGAATGGTACGTGCTTCACTAGGCTCCATGTGAGGCTCTCTTTGCTCTGTGGCCACGTAAGAGGTTCTTTCTGTCAACTCGAAATAATGGTCCATAGATCCTACTTTGATGACTTCACCTGGATAGATTTGCACCCAACGTTGAAATATCTCCCCATGACCAACAACACTAAGTCTACCCGTGTCTGTGTCATTGATGATCCAGATGTTACGAGCAACGTTATCGATTGCCAATTGAAAATGGCACCCTTGTACACTAGGGTGTTGTATAACCCAATCGCAGTAGGGCGAGCTACCAGCCTTGATGTATATATATCTTGGCCCTTGGTTCCAAATCTCCCCTCGGACTAACCAAAGCCTCCCTATGTACTTCCCATTCTCGTAGGCGCTTAAAAACAGGTCCATTTTGGATCCTTCCAAACGGGCACCTATATCCGTCATCTATTCTAGCAAGCAAACTGCCAAAACAAATCGTATGCTACTGCTGAAACCAAACACACTGACACACTGCCACTCTTAAAGAAAAAATCCTATGCTGCGAAGAACCTGCTGTAAAAAACTTTTCTGCCCGTTGTCTATCAGCCCACACTTCTGCCTTGTGTGCGCTACGGGAGGAGGAAACAAGTTCCGCCTGTCACCGCGCCCTCCTGGCGCCTCGGTGGCTAACTCTCGCTCTCAGCCGGGCCCAAGAGTGGGGCCTAAACTGTCGCGTCTGCCTGACGCCTCGACAGCGCACCTCGAGCTCAAGCACCCTAGGGTAGTGCGATGTGCACACCCTTAGTCCAGACTGTTTTTAGGAATTCCCAGGACTTACGCACAGAAATGTCAAAGGGTGGAGTTTTGACTTCAAATTTTGTCAGCACTCAGAGGATATAGTTATCTGACTATGCTGAAAATTTCAGCTCGTTTCGACCTCGGGAAGTCACTGAAACTATGTAATCTTCAGGCTGAACTGCTCTCGCGGACAGGTTCTGTCCGTTCAGGCTTTTATCACGTTGTAAAGCCAAAAACGTCTGCTTAAGGGCCGAATCTCTCCTGGAGCCCTAAACAACTTTTGTAGCTCATATGATTACGAGTCTGTCCACCAAATTTGAGGCAATTCCGACTTTGTTTGCCCCCTGAAAACGCTGATACACTGTCGATAACTGTTACACACCAGGAATCCGCAGTTCGCCTATTTCTGAAAACCAAATCCTGAAAACTGCTGGAAACAAAAGCTGACTAATCTGTCTTCTACTGCCTTCAAGAGGTTACTGCTTGCTTCCTGCTGCTCCAAGGAGGCTCTGATACCAAATTGGTAGGGTCTTGCCCGTGGCCGACCAAAGTCTGAAGCCGACGGCCGTGCCTACCCCCACGATCACCTTGGACCAACCAGAAGACTTTCCTAGGACAAATAAAACAATGACACTACCCAGTCGGACAGGACCCCGACTTAAAAATCCCAAATAGGCAGCGGAATACAAGAATGGCTAATCCCAAACCCAAGCAAATCCTACTACAATTGACTAAAAGCTGTGAGGCTAGTACAAGCGGAAGCGATACATTTGATGAAAATCACTCAAACTCACTCAACAAACCATCAAACCAAACCTAATCGAATCAAACCACACCCGCCCGTAGGAGGCTAATGTCGGCACGAGGTCGTGTCCTTGGCGCAGTGCCGTGGAGGTCCCTCTATGCACAACGACGACCCCAAGGTCGGGCTGAAATCAAAATGCAGAAATAAAATGCTACCACCCTCGAGTCTAAAGAGAAGGGTAGGGTGTACCGGCCAAGGCTAGCTTGGCGAAGCAACCACACGCCTCGAGGTGAGATTCCACACTCGAGGACTAACAGCAACACAAGAGGAGAGAACGGCGTAGGGCTGTGGCTCCAATGATGAAGACGCCGGTCGGTGGATTAGAGCACTCCAAGGGTCACGCGATTGAGGAATCTCCTTGCTGAAATCGCCTAGGAGCTCTCCATGCACTTGCTGGCTGACTTGGGGACCTGCGGGGATCCACGCCGGAAGGTCGCCGGAAAAGTAGCAGAGGTGGCCGGCGGCGGCCTGAGGATGCCGGAGATGGCTGGGGCAAGACCCGCCGGTTCCAAGACTCTCAAGGATGCACTAGGCGGACTTCCTTGTGGACTAGGGTTGGAACCAACTAGGTGCGGGTCTTGGGCAGGGTGAGCTCGGACCAGGTGGGACCAGGTGGGCCCGGGCTAGGTTCGGCCAATGAGCTGGGTCAATGAAAGGTTAGGCAAGGTGGGTCCTAAGGTTCAAATCCTAGGTTGACCTGGTGAAGGGAAGGGCCTAAATCGTGGGTTCCTACAAAGTAGCTAGGGTAGGTTTAGGCTGCTCGGTTTGAGGAAATGGGAATGGTAAGGGGGAATGGGGTGCAGTAACTTGAGGTAACTCAAGTGTGAACTAGGATAAAAACGGATGAGAGAAATTGGGGCTGAGGATTATGGAGGATATTCCCCAAGGGAATCGTTCTCCAAGATGCTAGGCGAGGTGGCACTTCTAGAAGGGCTATCTCCCAAGTAAGTAGGAGAGAGGCTAGGGATTCGGTGAGGTGTCTAGGTGAGGTGGCTGGTGGGTTGCTGAGGTGTGTGGCTGGGAGAGTTCCTAGCTAAAGTGGAGGATAGGTGGCAGGTACGTAGAGGCTATCTCCTAGATGTTAGGAGAGAGGATAGGAAAGGTGGTGAGGTGTCTAGCTAGGTGGCGCAACAAATGTGGGGAGATTGACTTGAGTGATGAGGTGTCTAGCTAGGTGGCACAACAAATGTGGGGAGATGGACTTGGGTGATGAGGTGGAGGGCAAGCTGGAGGGGAGAGACTTCTAAAATCTTCTAGAAAGGACACTTGGCTGGAGGAGAAAGAGCTAGATCCTACACTATTGGAGATCAATCCTAGCTACTCAATCTTCCCCTTGATCTTCTCACCAAATGGTGGGTGATCCACCAAATGTGGAAAAGAGAGTGGAGGGGGATGACGAGCTGGCTTCTCTCTCTTTCAAGCTACCTTCTAAGTCAACAGGATTCTGCCACGTGTCAAGATGAGAGGTCAAAATTAAACAAGAGAAAACACTCACCAAATTGGAAAATCGGCTAGGGTTTCCCAAGCTCGCCGGCGGTAGGACTTTTCCCCAAATGTTGGCCGGTTTTTCCCAATTCTCACCAAGAACGCCTAAGGCAGCTGTGATCAGCTAAGTACAGCAAGAGTGGACGGATTTGGCTTGCTGTCCTCTGCCGGAGTTCGCCGGAAAATGTACCAATGTTAACCGGAATAATAGCAGCGGTGGCCGGACGCCCAAATGTGCGCCGGAATTTGGAATTCTCGCCGGATTTCAACTTTTCTAACTCATTCTTGGGCTGATATTTTTCTATTCTTTTCTTTTCTTTCTTTTCTTTTTCTCAAGCCCTTTTCTTTCTCTTTTCTTCTGAACTTTCCGGCGAGATTAGCAGATCTGAACCGTGGCTGATTTTAACTTCAAACCCACGGTTCAAATGCTATTTTCAAACACGAAATCAAGAAATCTACGTGATTAATCAAGGGGAAAGTGGGTGACTCGTAAGAGACCCTTTGAAACTGGTTTCCACCGTGGGAATGAAGAGATCACTGGCTGGAAATCCAGCAAACTCCTCCTCCTTAAGCCGAACCCAGAGACAAAGAGCAACAACGTCGTTGCACCCTCTTTCTTCCTCGTTAAGGACGCTTACCGCTTGATCTCGAAGGATGGATGGTTGTCTTCTTCTTTCTAGTCACCTAGATCAATGAAGACCTGCCCTGTTGGAGTCGTGGCCCTTAACCTTGCTGGTGGAGAAGCTCGGTTGCACCATGGACGCCTTGGATTGAAGTGGGGAAAAACCGGGAGGAAGAGCTACCTTGCGCCTTGCACTTGGAGACTCCCAAAGCCGATCAACCTTTGGCCGAGTGGAGGAGAAGAGCAAAGAAACCAAGGAGAAGAAGATGAAGCCGCGGGTTGAAAGTCTTGTCCTCGTGGTATTGCAGCAATGGCTGCTGTTCTAGCTAAACTACAGATCTACCGTAGAGAGAATAAGGCATGGAGAAGAAGATTGCGCCTAGAGGAGAAGAGAGAATTCGGGAGAGGAGAGAGAAGCTAATTCTACTAATTACTTAATTTCCTTCCAAATTCAATCAATGCATAATCCTTCCCCAAAACAAAGGAGTACAATGTATTAATAGTGCTGAATCAAAAGTGGATCTAAACATGTGATCCAACCCTCAAAAACGGAATCCAAAACGGAATTGAATCCAAAGCAAATGCGCACACTAAAACTTAACTAAAAACGCATAAAACACTCTCGAGACTTAAAGTCTTATTCCTAGAGCCGGTCCTCCTCTAGCCCGCGTGTGCTTGGACTCGACTTGGACCATGAATTGCCTAGGCTCGCCCTAGGCTGACCCTAAGTGACAGGGTTTAGCGAAGACCTAGGCTGGACTAGACCGGACTTGGACTCAACCCACCGCCTTGGTATTCAAGAGCCTTGCTTAGAGTCGTTGCCTCTCCTCCCGCTCCTCCCTCGGCTTCGATTCTAAGCTGACCATGATCAGTTTGTAAGGTCTGCACCTGCTGTACTGCGTCTCCTATTCCTCCTTCTTGACCCGTTCTTGGGTCAACACGGCCAAGAAGGGCCTGATTCCTCATGAAGGGCAGCCTTGCTTCGCCCGCTTTGGCTGCTCTTAACCTCATTAGTGGCTGCTCTCGGCCAAGTCGAAGGTTGACCCGTATCAAACCCCTAGGACAAAGTTACACAGAGTGAAGTTTCCCAACCTAACTAAGGAGTAACCTAATACAAACAACTACAGGGGTTACAGGCTAGTACAAACGCAAGCGATACAAAGATTACTCTCAACTCACTCACAAACACACCAAACCATGCAAAACCACTTCTAACGGACAAACCACACCCAACGAAAGCAAATGGGTAGGTCTGCTCCTTGCGACCGTGTCTCGGGCAATAAGACCCTCGAGGTGCCATAGTGAGGAGCTTGGCCGAAGCCTGGGCTAAAACAACAAATTAAATAAACTAGATGAAATCCTAGTGCAAAAACAGAATGAACACCCTCCCCGAATCTACAAAGGCTGGAGAGCGTTACCGACCAAGGCGCTGCCTTGGCTGTACCGAGAGACCACGGGGTAGAATACCTAAGCCCCGGGTATTGCAGCTCACGGGCCGGCGTGAAGCGCGCGGCCTGGACAGCCTCCTGCTGTCGGACGACGTGGACAGACTGCTGGCCGAGACAGCCGCCTGCTGTCGACGCTGACGGGCAGTGCGCTGCCGAGAACAGTCGGCTGCTGTTGTGGGCGAACCTGCGGACGAGTAGCCTAGACGAGCTTGCTGTCGCCCGGGCAGACAGACAGAGTGCCGACGAGGTTGTGCGACCACCTGTCACCTGAGGCGCGGGCTGGATGCCGCGGTGCTGACGGAAGGAGGAGGCGACCGCCTGTCGCCTGAGATGCGCCTGCGGGATGCGGCGCGGCCGAGGGGGGCGAAAGCCTTGCGGCAGTGCCTACCTACCTGGCGCTGGAAGTGGCTCGGCCACGGTTATCGACAAGGAATGCCGACGACGGCGCGGGTGGCCGAGGGGCTGGCCGACGACGGCTAGCGAGCGGCTAGCGTCTCCGGCTGTTCCTAGTCCCTAGCTAAGGTCGGGTTAGCTTGGACGGGCAGAGCTCTACGGGTAGGCTGGTTAAGCGAAGTGAGGTTAAAGGCTAGGGTAGGCTAGAGGAAGCAGAGCTAAGGTGCGGAAGACAGGTTAACCTAGCTACTAGGTGGGCTAAGCCGAAAGGTAGAAGAGGAAGCAAGAGAGGCTAAGGCAAGGCTCGGGAGTTGGGACTTAGCGAGCTGGTTGGAGATGAAGAGAGATCACAAGTGAGCTCGGTTGGGTCTGGTCAATGGGACACTCGAGATAAACTCGAGTCAACTGGGTTCAACCTAAGGTGCCTCGGGTTTGACCGAGTTCCTACTAGGCTAGGTCAGGTCGGGTTCAGTCAACTTGGGTTAAGACCTAGAAGAGGTCGACTAGGTTAAGTCCGGTTAAGGTTTAGCTGGGTTAGGACCAAATGGGTTAGGTCGAGTGGGTGAGGACCTGGATGCTTGCCACTTGGCAAGATGAACGGGTTAGCTAATGTGCGCTAAGAGAATGCCTATCAACAAGGGAAAGGTGAAATGCTTTCCTAAAGAGAAGAGGGATGAACCTAGACTAGAATCGGGAAAAAGGGGAGATAGCTACACGATGTAGCTTAGTGGACTTCGAAGAAGGGGAGATGGAGACACGTGGACAGATGAAGGGTGGAGACTAGCTGCGGTTGGGCGAGGTGGAGAGGCGGCCAAGGGAGGAACGAGTCCTCGGGTGCTTTTCCTAAAGTTTAGGAAGAGGGGCGCGAGTTGGGGGAGAGGTGCGCTAAGTGGGGAAAAAGGCAAGGGCGAGGTGGCAAGACGGGAACGCAAAGGGGAAAAGTAACTCGACGAGGCGGAGGGGGTGCTGGGTCGTGGTCCTTCAGATCTTGACACGTGGCCAGATGTAAGGCCACAACTTCATGCGATAAGGGAGAAGACCAAGCAACAAGTAAAGTGGGGCGAGGTGGCGAGGTGGCTCCTATGAACTAGGGGGCACTTTCCTAAACTTACTCAATCGTGGGGACACTTAGAAAATAACTGGCTTCAGCTTTTGGATGATGGCTCGGATGACAGACACGTGGCAGAAGCAAGGGACAGGATTGCACTTACCTGGTTCAACCGAAGTCGAGTAGATTCGCACCTGATGAAGCCGGTGGCGCGGTTTGAGTGACACCAACGCTCTTGACCAAGATGCCCTCCTCGCCTTCACTAGAGCCTTCACCAGAATAGGGGCAATGATGTCCTTCACGCTTCAGGTCATTAATCTGCCGGAGATTGCAAGGCCAACCGGAGTAGCAGCAGAATTCCGGCAAGGAGCCGAGACTTCTATTCCACCATCGGATGAGACTTGGAATCGGCCAACGTAATGCTTAGAGAATAGCGATTCCAGCTATAATGCAAACGAAGGATTTCCACGGCTAGATTTCACAGGTCAGCAAATTCGACTCTGCTGCGCCGTGGACAGAATTGCAGAAACAGGCCGAGAGATCTAACTCAGATTTGTGACCGTTTCTCCAACTCTCACATACGATTGGTTTGGCAAGGATAGCTTGTCGACTTTCTGATCTTCCAAATGTAAGTAGGACTTCGCCTAGAGAGTCTTCACCTAAGAACTCTAACTCTGCTCTCGGGTACGCCGAGAGAGAACAGGGACCTCGGAAGTGCTCTCCCCTAGACCGGAATCCTAAAAACAAAAGGAAATCTCGAAATCAATCCACTAACCTCTACTGCCGTCCTTATTGAATCCAAAAATGGATTCAATCTTCCCTGCTGCAAGGTCTGCCTCTCAACTTCACCGTGACCGTGAGGAAGGTGCAGAACGCTGCAGATATGCTATTTCGATGGGGAGAAAGCCGGGGACAAGGGAGGGACCTTCGCCGGTGAGGAAGAAGGTCCGCCGCAAGCCTTCCAACTCGAGCGCTGGCTGGTTCGCCGCCGGTGCTCCGAGTTCTTCAAGGAGGAAGAAACGCCACGGTAGAAGGGGGCGCGAGGGGATGAGAGGGCACACACTCGAACGCTCGGGCTGGAGTTGTGCTTTGATTTCAGAATCAGAGTTCCTCGAGAATGAGGAGGGAGGGCCAAACCTCGCACGGAGGAGAGAGAGCGCCTTGCGCAAAATGCTTTCAATTCCTTAATCTTTGATACGAATTACAATGATCCAAAAGTATTTATACTAATCCTATTTGAGCGAGTCTACAATCCAGATCTCACTCTCTACCCAAGACCCCAAATCCAAAACGCCAAGCACAACCCGCTAGGCTAGGTTCCTACCTCGAATCCTAATATTAACAAGCCTAAGACTAACTTTATTTACTTGTTATTCATAAAGCAAAACGGGCCTAGTGCCCACGCGCAAAGGAAAGGTTCGAGCCCCTGGATCTTTTGAACCCAGGGTGGGGACCTTGTGAGGGGACCCGCCCTCACTTCGGTTTGTTGACTCAAGAGCTCGGTCAGGTTTGACCGAGCCGTTTACCTAAGACTTAGATCTTAGGACGTCTCAAGGGTCGCGTGAAGTGGACTCGTTTGGCTGGGACGCTTCTAGCTTGACGAGCCCTAAACTGGAGTCTAAGTCACCCTGAGACTGAACCTGCTTGAGCACCGTTGACGACCTAGTTGCTCCTCCCTCTCCTCCCGCTGCAACTATCTCTGGTGCTTCTTGACTCTTCCTGGGACTGGCCTTAATACATTGAAGAGAACGAGCTCCAATATCAGAAGCCTTGCGCTTCCTTCTGCTGGATTCGGCGGGCTCGGTCTCAACTGGGTCTGGACCGCTGGGTAGGTCCGTAACAGATTCCCCCTCCCTACCTTGCGCTTGTCCTCGAGCGCTTGAAGAGGGGAAGCGATGAACAATCGTCCCAAATTCTTCCCAGGAAGTACCCCTGTCGGGTCCTTCCCATTCCACAAGTACCTCGTGCCTCATCCTCCCTTGTCTTTGGACATACCTATGTTTGAGAATGCGATAGGGAGTAGGCAAGTTATCCGGGACCTGCTCTATTAGTGTTGGTACATCCCCTTGATGAGGCTTCAGCCTCGTAACATGAAATACAGGGTGCACCAATGCTGTTCTGGGGAGGCCAAGTCTGTAGGCGGCCTTCCCAACCTTTTGAACCACTGGATAAGGTCCATAATAACGAGGCAGCAGTTTGGAATACGGCTGACCCATCAAGGATTTCTGCTTAAGAGGCAGTCTCTTAAGCCACACGTAGTCACCCACCTCAAATTCCCGATCCTTCCTGCCTTTGTCGTATACCTGCTTCATACGGTTTTGCGCTTTCACAATGTTCTGTTTTAGGGATTCTAATACTTCTTCCCTTGTGCGCAATTCGCAGTCAACACTGTCGTCTTCTGCAGTACCTCCTTCGTAGCGTGGAATCGATGGAGGGGGAAAGCCATATATGCCCTCGTAAGGGGTCATGCCTGTCGACGAGTGCAGACTTGTATTATACGACCATTCTGCCCAAGGTAGGTATTTCACCCAAGTGGCTGGTCGTTCGCCCGCAAAGCAACGTAAGTAGGTCTCCAAGGACCGGTTCACTATCTCACTCTGCCCATCTGTTTGAGGGTGGTGGGCGGTACTGAAATTTAGTTTCGTCCCCATGTTCTTCATGTATTCTTGCCAGAATGCACTTAGAAAAATTGAGTCCCGGTCGCAGACGACGGACTGTGGCATTCCATGCAACTTTCCTATATACTCATGGTAGACGTTGGCCACGAGGGCCCTTGATACAACCGTGGTAAAGGTGCGAAGTGGCTATATTTCGTGAGCCGATCGACCACTACCAATACTGCCTCTTTTCCTTCTGATCGAGGCATGGCATCGATGAAATCCATCGTGACGTCGGTCCACGGTTTTGTAGGTACCGGGAGAGGATTCAAAAGGCCTGGAGGCTTGATTGCCTCATACTTCTCTCGCTGGCACACTATACACTTCTTTACATAGGCCTGTACTGCAGCCTTCATACCTTTCCACCAAAACTGAGCTTTGATGCGGCTTAGGGTCTTGGCGACCCCTTCATGACCTGCGGCTGGAGTGTCATGAAAATGATGCAGGAATTCCTGCTTAAGCTCAGAGATAGGAGGGACTACTGCCTTGTCCTTCCTATACAAAATGTTTCCCTTGACTGAGTAGAAGGGAATGGAACCCGGGTTTTGCTGGATCGAAGCTTTGATTAGCCTCAGCGATTCATCATTCTGCTGTTCATTTGCTAACCGATCCCAAATATCCGTTTCCACTACTGACAATGTCATCAGTTGTTCAGCCAAGCGGGAAAGTGAATCAGCCGCCTTGTTTTCAGGACCCTTTTTATACTCAATTTCGAAATCATACCCCAATAGCTTTGCTAGCCATCTTTGCTGGGTAGGGGTTGACACGCGTTGTTTGAGCATATACTTTAAGCTATTTTGGTCGGTCCTGACCGTAAATTTGCGTCCAATCAGATATGGACGCCATTTCTCCACTGCCATAACTATAGCGAGTAGTTCTTTCTCGTATGTAGAAAGAGGTTTGGCCCTGCTGGTTAAGGCCTTTGACATGTAGGCAATGGGGTGGTTATCTTGCCCAAGTACCGCTCCTACTCCGACTTCACAAGCGTCAGTTTCGATGGTGAATGTCTTTGTAAAATCGGGTAGAGTTAGTACCGGGGCTGTCATCAGAGCTGCCTTTAGCTTCTCAAAGGCATCTCTTGACTTCTCAGTCCACGAGAAGGATCCCTTTTTCAGCATCTGGGTAAGGGGTTGCGCAATGATTCCATACCCCTGGATAAATCGTCTGTAATACCCAGTTAATCCTAGGAAACCTCGCAGACTCTTGAGGTCCTTGGGCAGTGGCCATTTCTCCATGGCTTGCAACTTTTCGGGGTCTGCCCGAACCCCATCTCGAGACACAATGTGTCCGAGGTATCCGATTGAAGATTGTCCAAAACTGCATTTGGACATCTTCGCGAAGAGATGATGCTCCTTCAAGATGTCTAGAGTAATCTCCAGATGACGTTGATGTTGCTCTTCATTTTTGCTATAAATGAGAATATCATCGAAAAATACGAGGATGAAATCTCTGAGGTGTGCTCTGAACACATCATTCATGCACCGTTGGAATGTTGCTGGCGCATTCGTTAATCCAAAGGGCATTACTAAAAATTCATAATGCCCGTCGTGTGTTCTGAACGCAGTCTTCAATACATCTTCGTCAAACATTCGAATTTGATGATATCCGGCTCTGAGATCTATCTTTGAGAAAACAGTAGCGCCGGCTAACTCATCTAGTAGCTCGTCAATGACGGGTATGGGGTGCCGATCCTTAATGGTCACCTCGTTTAACGCCCTGTAATCTATACAGAACCGCCAAGTGTTGTCTTTTTTCTTCACTAATAGGACGGGTGAAGAAAAAGGGCTGCAACTCGGTCGGATGATGCCGCTTTCGAGCATCTCTTTGACTAGGCGTTCGATTTCCACCTTCTGGCTGTGCCCATACCGGTATGGCCTGACGTTGACAGGCTCTGCACCTTGTGCAAGGACGATTCGATGATCGTAAGCCCTTCTTGGCGGTAGGCCTTTGGGCTCATCAAAAATCTCTGGAAATCGGTCCAAGACCGATTGAATCATAGGTGGAATTGGTTCTTCCACCTTCTCTTCGGAGAAAGGTACATCCGTTGCCAATGTAAGAACCCAACACGCTGGTTGGTCATGTTGGATGGACCTTAGTGCCGTTTTGGGACGCGTGGAGCTGGCGAGTCCCTGAATCGTTATCGATTCCTCTTCTCCTTCAGGGATGAAAGTCATAGAGAAGTTCTTTACATCCCAATGAATATCTTTCCATGTTAGAAACCAGGGCATGCCCAAAATTAAGTCGACTCCTTCAAGCGGAATGACGAGGCAGTCAACTTTAAAAGTTTTCTTTTTAACGGACACGTCAAGGCCTTTTCCTTCGTGAATGCACTTGAGCCTTAGTCCCCTCCCACGATGATAGTTTGTGGGTTGCTCTCGGTGAGTGTGATTCTACACCTTTCAGCGGCTTCCTCTGTAAGGAAGTTGTTGGTGGCTCCGCTGTCGAGCAATATTAAGACTTTTTGGCCATTGATACGACCAAAAACACGCATGGCATTTGCCTTATGGGGGTCTTGAATTGAATGAAGAGATTCGACCTCTTCTGATTTCTCTTCTTTGGTCGGTGTCTCTTCTTGATGCGTTTCTTTAGGCTCAATTTTCTTGCCTTTTCTTCTAACTAGGATTTCCTCATCAGACGAGGAACTTGAATCAGAACTGGAGGAGGAATCGCTTTCGGAGCTAGAGCTGGTCTCTGGCTCATCAATCACCACTATATTAAAAAGTGCTTTGCACTGGTGATTTTTATCCCATTTGCCCTCACATCTAAAACACAGGCCTTTCTTCCTGTATTCTTCAATTTGTTTAGGGGACAAGTATCGGGTAGGTAGTTCACGGCCGGGACGTGGGTGTGGCCTGAACTCGTTCCCTCTGTTGTAGGGAACTAATTCCCTTCCTTTGTTCTCTCTGAATTTTGTTCGAGAAGCAGAGGAGAAGGAAGGTTTCTTCCTCTGTTTGTCAGCCCTGCGAGCCTTTTTCTCTCGCTTTTCCTCTTTTCTCTCTTCAATTCGTTCTTCATACAGTCGGGCCATAGCGAAGCATTCTTCGAGATGATCGAAACGATGTATCTTCATCTCGCGTTTGATATCGCTTCTAAGGCCTCCTTTGAATGCTCCAATTAGAGCCTTCTCGGGCCATTGTACCATGCTAGCTAGTCTTTCGAACTGCTTTTGATAGGTGGGCACATTCGAAGTTTGGACTAGATTTTTGAGGTCCTCGTCATAATCGATGAACGTGGACTCTCCAAAGTGAAGCTGCAAACTAGCCTTGTACTTTTCCCAAGTGGGATCGACTGTTTTGTGCTCAAACCAAAGATAGTGGGTGGTCGCTTCGCCAGTCATGTTGGCTGTAGCGATTTCTATCCATTCTTCTTGTGGAATACGATGGCACATGAAGAAGCGTTCAGCCATGAATAACCACTCTCTGAGATGCTCTCCGTTGAATTTTGGAAAGTCGTACTTGACGGATGGTGTACGTCTTTCTTCTAGACGAGGTGGTTCTCTTCGAGTTCTCCTTGGGCGAAGGGGTGATTCATCTTCACCATCAGATAATTCGTACATTGGGTTTTGAAGAGTTTGGCCTATCCGTGGGCCACGAGGAGTCCTGTAGTATTCGCTATAGGGCTCTTGTTGGTACCTGTCTTGTGGGGGACGCATGAGCCTACCCCTTCTGTGCTTGTCCCAACGTGAGATATGTTGTTGGGATTGATCTCAGTGTCGGTTTGATAGCCAGGTACTGCTAACAAACCTTTCCCTTTCTGTGCATTCGGGCCCTGAGTGGTCCTTTCCGCGATGATGGCTTGCGTTTGGGTGGTAGACATTTGTCGGAACATGGCCCGTATCTCATCCATTTCCTTTTGTCTATCTGCATTTTGACGGTCCATTTCTTTCTTTCTCAAGTTCTCTACCTTAGCCATGTCGGTACGCATCTGTAATAACTCTTTTTCTATGCTTAGGATGCGTCCTAAAGCATAGTCGGGCACTTGGCCTCTCTGTGATGGCTGAGCCTCTTCGGGAGTGTCATGAGGATTCTCCTCAAGCACGGGCTCATCTGAGTTAACATTCTTTTTTGATTTTCCCATTTTAACTTGCGAAATCAAAAACTAACCTAACTGAAATCCAAAGTCTGACACAACTGCCACTCTTAATCTAACCTAGACTGTCGACTCTGTCACGCTGCCGCTGCCACTGCTTGAGCTGCCGCGCGTGAGTCCTAAGGCAAGGGAGACGGGTTGGCCCGTCTAAAGCCGCGCTACGCCTTAGCGCCTAGGCAATCTCACCTCGCTCTCGGCCGGGCTTTAAAAAAGCCTAAATCGTCACACCCGCCTGGTGTCTCGACGACGAGCCTCGAGCTTAGCTGCCCTCGGGTGTACGTTGTGTACAACCCACACTTGCTAAAATCGAGCAAGCGAAGCCTAGAACTTACTGAATATAATGCTGGAAGTCGTGAAACCTTTACTTTTCTAACGACTTAGAAACCCGAAATACCCTGACAAGAAAACCCGAAACTGATACCTCTGAATTTCTGCCGTTTGAAGTACCTTCTGAAGCTGACTTTTTTGTAGGTCGGGTGCTCAGACTGACAGTTCTAGTCTCAAGTTGGCTCTGATACCAATTGTTAGGTCTCGTCCCGATTAGGCCAGAATTTCCTAACCAAGACGCTCCTACTGCCAAGACCGACTTGAGTACTACCTAAAACCAAAATTCCTAAATAAAATTTAGTACAATTAATCTACCCGGCCGGACAAACCCCGGCGCAACAACCCCTAGGACAAAGTTACACAGAGTGAAGTTTCCCAACCTAACTAAGGAGTAACCTAATACAAACAACTACAGGGGTTACAGGCTAGTACAAACGCAAGCGATACAAAGATTACTCTCAACTCACTCACAAACACACCAAACCATGCAAACCACTTCTAACGGACAAACCACACCCAACGAAAGCAAATGGGTAGGTCTGCTCCTTGCGACCGTGTCTCGGGCAATAAGACCCTCGAGGTGCCACAGTGAGGAGCTTGGCCGAAGCCTGGGCTAAAACAACAAATTAAATAAACTAGATGAAATCCTAGTGCAAAAACAGAATGAACACCCTCCCCGAATCTACAAAGGCTGGAGAGCGTTACCGACCAAGGCGCTGCCTTGGCTGTACCGAGAGACCACGGGGTAGAATACCTAAGCCCCGGGTATTGCAGCTCACGGGCCGGCGTGAAGCGCGCGGCCTGGACAGCCTCCTGCTGTCGGACGACGTGGACAGACTGCTGGCCGAGACAGCCGCCTGCTGTCGACGCTGACGGGCAGTGCGCTGCCGAGAACAGTCGGCTGCTGTTGTGGGCGAACCTGCGGACGAGTAGCCTAGACGAGCTTGCTGTCGCCCGGGCAGACAGACAGAGTGCCGACGAGGTTGTGCGACCACCTGTCACCTGAGGCGCGGGCTGGATGCCGCGGTGCTGACGGAAGGAGGAGGCGACCGCCTGTCGCCTGAGATGCGCCTGCGGGATGCGGCGCGGCCGAGGGGCGAAAGCCTTGCGGCAGTGCCTACCTACCTGGCGCTGGAAGTGGCTCGGCCACGGTTATCGACAAGGAATGCCGACGACGGCGCGGGTGGCCGAGGGGCTGGCCGACGACGGTAGCGAGCGGCTAGCGTCTCCGGCTGTTCCTAGTCCCTAGCTAAGGTCGGGTTAGCTTGGACGGGCAGAGCTCTACGGGTAGGCTGGTTAAGCGAAGTGAGGTTAAAGGCTAGGGTAGGCTAGAGGAAGCAGAGCTAAGGTGCGGAAGACGGTTACCTAGCTACTAGGTGGGCTAAGCCGAAGGTAGAGAGGAGCAAGAGAGGCTAAGGCAAGCTCGGGAGTTGGGACTTAGCGAGCTGGTTGGAGATGAAGAGAGATCACAAGTGAGCTCGGTTGGTCTGGTCAATGGACACTCGAGATAAACTCGAGTCAACTGGGTTCAACCTAAGGTGCCTCGGGTTTGACCGAGTTCCTACTAGGCTAGGTCAGGTCGGGTTCAGTCAACTTGGGTTAAGACCTAGAGAGGTCGACTAGGTTAGTCGGTTAAGGTTTAGTGGGTTAGGACCAAATGGGTTAGGTCGAAGTGGTGAGGACCTGGATGTGCCACTTGGCAAGATGAACGGGTAGCTATGTGCGCTAAGAGAATGCCTATCAACAAGGGAAAGGTGAAATGCTTTCCTAAGAGAAGAGGGATGAACCTAGACTAGAATCGGGAAAGGGGAGATAGCTACACGATGTAGCTTAGTGGACTTCGAAGAAGGGGAGATGGAGACACGTGGACAGATCAAGGGTGGAGACTAGCTGCGGTTGGGCGAGGTGGAGAGCAGCCAAGGGAGGAACGAGTCCTCGGGTGCTTTTCCTAAAGTTTAGGAAGAGGGGCGCGAGTTGGGGGAGAGGTGCGCTAAGTGGGGAAAAAAGGCAAGGGAGAGGTGGCAAGACGCGAGTACTCAATGGAGAAGTGACTTGACGAGGTGGAGGAAGGGCTGAGTCGTGAGGCTTAGATGGTGACACGTGGCAAGATGTGCGGCCACAACTACATGCGACTAAGGGGAAGACCGAGCAACAAGTAAAGTGGGATGAGGTGGCGAGGTGGATCCTACGAACTAGGGGGGCACTTTCCTAAACTTACTCGAAGTGGAACTCTTAGGAAATAACTGGTTTTCGGGTTGAGGAGATGGCTCGGATGAGGACACGTGGCAGAGGCAAGGGACAAGATTAGACTTACCTGGTTCAACCGAAGTCGAGTGGTTCGAGCTTGATGCGACCGGTGGCACGGTTTGAGCGACGCCTCCCAAATTGACCAAGGTGTCCTCGTCGTCTTCACTACAGCTTTCACCGGAGCAAGGGCAATGTCGTCCTTCACGCCTCGGGTCACGAGTTCTGCCGGAAAATGCAGAGCGGAATGGAGAAGCAGCAGAATTTCGGCGGACAGCCGAACTCACTATTCCACCGTCGAATGGGCTCCAATTTACTATATCGGAATTCCCTACCGGCGAATCTAATGAACTTAAGCACGCTAATTTCCCACGGATGGAACTCAAGATACAACAGTGATTAGGCTGCTGGACTAGAGAACAACGTGGAGCTGGCCGGAATTCAGCAGAATTCCGGCAGGAAGCCGAGACCTCTATTCCGCTATCGGATGGAACTTGGGAAAGACCAACGCGATACTTGAGAGAGGGCGATTCCAACTAGAATGCGAAAAATAGTTTTCTGCGGCCCGATTACTCCAACTAGCAGATTCGGCTCTGCTGCATGCTAAGTCCAGCCCACTCCGCTCGAGTACGTCTGGCTTGGCTTGGTGGGCAGAGTGGCCTCACCGTGTCCAAGTGCTATGGCATGAAGTCCTCCAATCGACGGGCTAGCCTCACTCTGATCAAGTGCACGGGCTGAGTGTGGGGCTTGTCATTCTCGTCAACCTCCCTTGGCTGCGTAGCACCTCGCTCGTGATCTCCTCCGCAATGGCTGGCGCGGGCTCTTGGCGTCGTCATCGGCAACCGGGCCGTGGCCTCTCCACGGGTAACCTCCTTTGCGTCCTGGTCTCGCGCCTGCAAAACACGTTAGCCTCACACAAAAGGAAGCAGGGTCAGTGGTTGCGGGTGCTTTCCCGCTCGGCGGGGCGCTCGGCGCCCTCATCTCTCGGCAGCCTCGCGACGGTGTGCTGGCCCGCGCCACCTTCGGCCGTGCCCGGCCCTCTTCGCGCTCGTGGCCGACGCTCGTCCGGCCTTGTAGCTGGCTGGTCTCGTCACACCGGTCGGCCATCGGCGGCATCCGTCGGCAGTCCTCGACCAACTCCTAGGCGGACCTGTAACAGTTAACCACCAGCTCGGATCGATGGACTTGACACCTTCGACCTTGCTGCCGTCCCTCGTGT